>NW_027665666.1:0-80594 GCF_963924005.1 Protomyctophum bolini | reverse complement strand
AAACAGCTTCTAACCATTATTTGACACTTTGTTGTTGAGGAAACAGCTCCTACAAACAATATTTTACACTTTTGGTTCTTGAGAAACAGCTCCTAAAACATTATTTGGACAGTTTTGGTTGTTGAAAAACAGCTTCTAACCCATTATTTGACACTTTGGTTGTTGAGAAACAGCTCCATAACATTATTTTAACACATCTCGGTTATGAGAAACCGCTCCTAACCATTATTTGACACTTTCTGGATGTAGAGAAACAGCTTCTAACCATTATTTGACACTTTGGTTGTGAGAAACAGCTCCTAAAACATTATTTGACACTTTTGGTTGTTGAAAACAGCTTCTAACCATTATTTGACACTTTGGTTGTTGAGAAACAGCTTCCTAAAAACATTATTTGACACTTTTGGTTGTTGAAAAACAGCTTCTAACCATTATTTGACACTTTGGTTGTTGAGAAACAGCTCCTAAAACATTATTTTTACACTTTTGGTTATTGAGAAACAGCTCCTAAAACATTATTTGACACTTTTGGTTGTTGAAAAACAGGCTTCTAACCATTATTTGACACTTTGGTTGTTGAGAAACAGCTCCTAAATTATTTTACACTTTTGGTTATGAACAGCTCCTAAAACATTATTTGACACTTTTGGTTGTTGAAAAACAGCTTCTAACCATTATTTGACACTTTGGTTGTTGAGAAACAGCTCCTTAAAACATTATTTGACACTTTTGGTTGTTGAAAAACTGCTTCTAACCATTATTTGACACTTTGGTTGTTGAGAAACAGCTCCTAAAACATTATTTTACACTTTTTGGTTATTGAGAAACAGCTCCTAAAACATTATTTGACACTTTTGGTTGTTGAAAAACAGCTTCTAACCATTATTTGACACTTTGTTGTTGAGAAACAGCTCCTAAAACATTATTTTACACTTTTGGTTGTTGAGAAACAGCTTCCTAAACATTATTTGACACTTTGGTTGTTGAAAAACAGCTCTAAACATTATTTGACACTTTTGGTTGTTGAGAAACAGCTCCTTAAAACATTATTTGACACTTTTGGTTGTTGAAAAACAGCTTCTAACCATTATTTGACACTTTGGTTGTTGAGAAACAGCTCCTAAACATTATTTACACTTTTGGTTAGTGAGAAACAGCTCCTAAAACATTATTTGACACTTTTGGTTGTTGAAAAACAGCTTCTAACCATTATTTTGACACTTTGGTTGTGAGAAACAGCTCCTAAAACATTATTTGACACTTTTGGTTGTTGAAAAACAGCTTCTAACCATTATTTGACACTTTGGTTGTTGAGAAACAGCTCCTAAAACATTATTTTACACTTTTGGTTATTGAGAAACAGCTCCTAAAACATTATTTGACACTTTTGGTTGTTGAAAAACAGCTTCTAACCATTATTTGACACTTTGGTTGTTGAGAAACAGCTCCTAAAACATTATTTTACACTTTGGTATTGAGAAACAGCTCCTAAAACATTATTTGACACTTTTGGTTGTTGAAAAACAGCTTCTAACCATTATTTGACACTTGGTTGTTGAGAAACAGCTCCTAAACATTATTTTACACTTTTGGTTTGAGAAACAGCTCTAAAACATTATTTGACACTTTTGGTTGTTGAAAACAGCTTCTAACCATTATTTGACACTTTGGTTGTTGAGAAACAGCTCCTAAAACATTATTTTACACTTTTGGTTATTGAGAAACAGCTCCTAAAACATTATTTGACACTTTTGGTTGTTGAAAAACAGCTTCTAACCATTATTTGACACTTTGGTTGTTGAGAAACAGCTCCTAAAACATTATTTTACACTTTTGGTTGTTGAGAAACAGCTCCTAAAACATTATTTGACACTTTTGGTTGTTGAAAAACAGCTTCTAACCATTATTTGACACTTTGGTTGTTGAGAAACAGCTCCTAAAACATTATTGACACTTTTGGTTGTTGAAAAACAGCTTCTAACCATTATTTGACACTTTGGTTGTTGAGAAACAGCTCCTAAAACATTATTTTACACTTTTGGGTTTGAGAAACAGCTTCTAACCATTATTTGACACTTTGGTTGTTGAGAAACAGCTCCTAAAACATTATTTTACACTTTTGGTTATTGAGAAACAGCTCCTAAAACATTATTTGACACTTTTGGTTGTTGAAAAACAGCTTCTAACCATTATTTGACACTTGGTTGTTGAGAACAGCTCCTAAAACATTATTTGACACTTTTGGTTGTTGAAAACAGCTTCTAACCATTATTTGACACTTTGGTTGTTGAGAAACAGCTCTAAACATTATTTTACACTTTTGGTATTGGAACAGCTCCTAAACATTATTTGACACTTTTGGTTGTTGAAAAACAGCTTCTAACCATTATTTGACACTTTGGTTGTTGAGAAACAGCTCCTAAAACATTATTTTACACTTTGGTTATTGAGAAACAGCTCCTAAAACATTATTTGACACTTTTGGTTGTTGAAAAACAGCTTCTAACCATTATTTGACACTTTGGTTGTTGAGAAACAGCTCCTAAAACATTATTTGACACTTTTGGTTGTTGAAAAACAGCTTCTAACCATTATTTGACACTTTGGTTGTTGAGAAACAGCTCCTAAAACATTATTTTACACTTTTGGTTATTGAGAAACAGCTCCTAAAACATTATTTGACACTTTTGGTTGTTGAAAAACAGCTTCTAACCATTATTTGACACTTTGGTTGTTGAGAAACAGCTCCTAAAACATTATTTTACACTTTTGGTTATTGAGAAACAGCTCCTAAAACATTATTTGACACTTTTGGTTGTTGAAAAACAGCTTCTAACCATTATTTGACACTTTGGTTGTTGAGAAACAGCTCCTAAAACATTATTTGACACTTTTGGTTGTTGAAAAACAGCTTCTAACCATTATTTGACACTTTGGTTGTTGAGAAACAGCTCCTAAAACATTATTTGACACTTTGGTTGTTGAAAAACAGCTTCTAACCATTAATTGACACTTTGGTTGTTGAGAAACAGCTCCTAAAACATTATTTTACACTTTTGGTTATTGAGAAACAGCTCCTAAAACATTATTTGACACTTTTGGTTGTTGAAAACAGCTTCTAACCATTATTTGACACTTTGGTTGTTGAGAAACAGCTCCTAAAACATTATTTTACACTTTTGGTTATTGAGAAACAGCTCCTAAAACATTATTTGACACTTTTGGTTGTTGAAAAACAGCTTCTAACCATTATTTGACACTTTGGTTGTTGAGAAACAGCTCCTAAAACATTATTTGACACTTTTGGTTGTTGAAAAACAGCTTCTAACCATTATTTGACACTTTGGTTGTTGAGAAACAGCTCCTAAAACATTATTTTACACTTTTGGTTATTGAGAAACAGCTCCTAAAACATTATTTGACACTTTTGGTTGTTGAAAAACAGCTTCTAACCATTATTTGACACTTTGGTTGTTGAGAAACAGCTCCTAAAACATTATTTGACACTTTTGGTTGTTGAAAAACAGCTTCTAACCATTATTTGACACTTTGGTTGTTGAGAAACAGCTCCTAAAACATTATTTTACACTTTGGTTGTTGAGAAACAGCTCCTAAAACATTATTTGACACTTTTGGTTGTTGAAAACAGCTTCTAACCATTATTTGACACTTTGGTTGTTGAGAAACAGCTCCTAAAACATTATTTTACACTTTTGGTTATTGAGAAACAGCTCCTAAAACATTATTTGACACTTTTGGTTGTTGAAAAACAGCTTCTAACCATTATTTGACACTTTGGTTGTTGAGAAACAGCTCCTAAAACATTATTTGACACTTTTGGTTGTTGAAAAACAGCTTCTAACATTATTTGACACTTTGGTTGTTGAGAAACAGCTCTAAACATTATTTGACACTTTTGGTTGTTGAGAAACAGCTCCTAAAACATTATTTGACACTTTTGGTTGTTGAAAAACAGCTTCTAACCATTATTTGACCACTTTGGTTGTTGAGAAACAGCTCCTAAAACATTATTTTACACTTTTGGTATTGAGAAACAGCTCCTAAAACATTATTTGACACTTTGGTTGTTGAAAAACAGCTTCTAACCATTATTTGACACTTTGGTTGTTGAGAAACAGCTCCTAAAAAATTATTTTACACTTTTGGTTGTTGAGAAACAGCTCCTAAAACATTATTTGACACTTTTGGTTGTTGAAAAACAGCTTCTAACCATTATTTGACACTTTGGTTGTTGAGAAACAGCTCCTAAACATTATTTTACACTTTTGGTTATTGAGAAACAGCTCCTAAAACATTATTTGACACTTTTGGTTGTTGAAAAACAGCTTCTAACCATTATTTGACACTTTGGTTGTTGAGAAACAGCTCCTAAAACATTATTTTACACTTTTGGTTATTGAGAACTGCCTAGTTTTGAATGTTGTTGTTGAAAAACAGCTCCTAAACATTATTTGACACTTTTGGTTGTTGAGAAACAGCTCCTAAACATTATTTTACACTTTTGTTGTTGAGAAACAGCTCCTAAACATTATTTGACACTTTTGGTTGTTGAAAAACACTTCTAAACATTATTTGACACCTTTTGGTTGTGAAAACAGCTCCTAAAACATTATTTTACACTTTGGTTATTGAGAAACAGCTCCTAAAACATTATTTGACACTTTTGGTTGTTGAAAAACAGCTTCTAACCATTATTTGACACTTTGGTTGTTGAGAAACAGCTCCTAAAACATTATTTTACACTTTTGGTTTTTGAGAAACAGCTCCTAAAACATTATTTGACACTTTTGGTTGTTGAAAAACAGCTTCTAACCATTATTTGACACTTTGGTTGTTGAGAAACAGCTCCTAAAACATTATTTGACACTTTTGGTTGTTGAAAAACAGCTTCTAACCATTATTTGACACTTTGGTTGTTGAGAAACAGCTCCTAAAACATTATTTTACACTTTTGGTTATTGAGAAACAGCTCCTAAAACATTATTTGACACTTTTGGTTGTTGAAAAACAGCTTCTAACCATTATTTGACACTTTGGTTGTTGAGAAACAGCTCCTAAAACATTATTTTACACTTTTGGTTATTGAGAAACAGCTCCTAAAACATTATTTGACACTTTTGGTTGTTGAAAACAGCTTCTAACCATTATTTGACACTTTGGTTGTTGAGAAACAGCTCCTAAAACATTATTTGACACTTTTGGTTGTTGAAAACAGCTTCTAACCATTATTTGACACTTTGGTTGTTGAGAAACAGCTCCTAAAACTTATTTGACACTTTTGGTTGTGAAAAACAGCTTCTAACCATTATTTGACACTTTGGTTGTTGAGAAACAGCTCCTAAAACATTATTTTACACTTTTGGTTATTGAGAAACAGCTCCTAAAACATTATTTGACACTTTTGGTTGTTGAAAAACAGCTTCTAACCATTATTTGACACTTTGGTTGTTGAGAAACAGCTCCTAAAACATTATTTTACACTTTTGGTTATTGAGAAACAGCTCCTAAAACATTATTTGACACTTTGGTTGTTGAAAAACAGCTTCTAACCATTATTTGACACTTTTGGTTGTTGAGAAACAGCTCCTAAAACATTATTTGACACTTTTGGTTGTTGAAAAACAGCTTCTAACCATTATTTGACACTTTGGTTGTTGAGAAACAGCTCCTAAAACATTATTTTACACTTTTGGGTATTGAGAAACAGCTCCTAAAACATTATTTGACACTTTGGTTGTTGAAAACAGCTTCTAACATTATTTGACACTTTGGTTGTTGAGAGAACAGCTCCTAAAACATTATTTGACACTTTTGGTTGTTGAAAAACAGCTTCTAACCATTATTTGACACTTTGGTTGTTGAGAAACAGCTCCTAAAACATTATTTTACACTTTTGGTTATTGAGAAACAGCTCCTAAAACATTATTTGACACTTTTGGTTGTTGAAAAACAGCTTCTAACCATTATTTGACACTTTGGTTGTTGAGAAAACAGCTCCTAAAACATTATTTTACACTTTTGGTTATTGAGAAACAGCTCCTAAAACATTATTTGACACTTTTGGTTGTTGAAAAACAGCTTCTAACCATTATTTGACACTTTGGTTGTTGAGAAACAGCTCCTAAAACATTATTTGACACTTTTGGTTGTTGAAAAACAGCTTCTAACCATTATTTGACACTTTGGTTGTTGAGAAACAGCTCCTAAAACATTATTTTACACTTTTGGTTATTGAGAAACAGCTCCTAAAACATTATTTGACACTTTTGGTTGTTGAAAAACAGCTTCTAACCATTATTTGACACTTTGGTTGTTGAGAAACAGCTCCTAAAACATTATTTTACACTTTTGGTTATTGAGAAACAGCTCCTAAAACATTATTTGACACTTTTGGTTGTTGAAAAACAGCTTCTAACCATTATTTGACACTTTGGTTGTTGAGAAACAGCTCCTAAAACATTATTTTACACTTTTGGTTATTGAGAAACAGCTCCTAAAACATTATTTGACACTTTTGGTTGTTGAAAAACAGCTTCTAACCATTATTTGACACTTTGGTTGTTGAGAAACAGCTCCTAAAACATTATTTTACACTTTTGGTTATTGAGAAACAGCTCCTAAAACATTATTTGACACTTTTGGTTGTTGAAAAACAGCTTCTAACCATTATTTGACACTTTGGTTGTTGAGAAACAGCTCCTAAAACATTATTTTACACTTTTGGTTGTTGAGAAACAGCTGCTAAAACATTATTTGACACTTTTGGTTGTTGAAAAACAGCTTCTAACCATTATTTGACACTTTGGTTGTTGAGAAACAGCTCCTAAAACATTATTTTACACTTTTGGTTATTGAGAAACAGCTCCTAAAACATTATTTGACACTTTTGGTTGTTGAAAAACAGCTTCTAACCATTATTTGACACTTTGGTTGTTGAGAAACAGCTCCTAAAACATTATTTTACACTTTTGGTTATTGAGAAACAGCTCCTAAAACATTATTTGACACTTTTGGTTGTTGAAAAACAGCTTCTAACCATTATTTGACACTTTGGTTGTTGAGAAACAGCTCCTAAAACATTATTTGACACTTTTGGTTGTTGAAAAACAGCTTCTAACCATTATTTGACACTTTGGTTGTTGAGAAACAGCTCCTAAAACATTATTTTACACTTTTGGTTATTGAGAAACAGCTCCTAAAACATTATTTGACACTTTTGGTTGTTGAAAAACAGCTTCTAACCATTATTTGACACTTTGGTTGTTGAGAAACAGCTCCTAAAACATTATTTTACACTTTTGGTTATTGAGAAACAGCTCCTAAAACATTATTTGACACTTTTGGTTGTTGAAAAACAGCTTCTAACCATTATTTGACACTTTGGTTGTTGAGAAACAGCTCCTAAAACATTATTTGACACTTTTGGTTGTTGAAAAACAGCTTCTAACCATTATTTGACACTTTGGTTGTTGAGAAACAGCTCCTAAAACATTATTTTACACTTTTGGTTATTGAGAAACAGCTCCTAAAACATTATTTGACACTTTTGGTTGTTGAAAAACAGCTTCTAACCATTATTTGACACTTTGGTTGTTGAGAAACAGCTCCTAAAACATTATTTTACACTTTTGGTTATTGAGAAACAGCTCCTAAAACATTATTTGACACTTTTGGTTGTTGAAAAACAGCTTCTAACCATTATTTGACACTTTGGTTGTTGAGAAACAGCTCCTAAAACATTATTTGACACTTTTGGTTGTTGAAAAACAGCTTCTAACCATTATTTGACACTTTGGTTGTTGAGAAACAGCTCCTAAAACATTATTTGACACTTTTGGTTGTTGAAAAACAGCTTCTAACCATTATTTGACACTTTGGTTGTTGAGAAACAGCTCCTAAAACATTATTTTACACTTTTGGTTATTGAGAAACAGCTCCTAAAACATTATTTGACACTTTTGGTTGTTGAAAAACAGCTTCTAACCATTATTTGACACTTTGGTTGTTGAGAAACAGCTCCTAAAACATTATTTTACACTTTTGGTTATTGAGAAACAGCTCCTAAAACATTATTTGACACTTTTGGTTGTTGAAAAACAGCTTCTAACCATTATTTGACACTTTGGTTGTTGAGAAACAGCTCCTAAAACATTATTTGACACTTTTGGTTGTTGAAAAACAGCTTCTAACCATTATTTGACACTTTGGTTGTTGAGAAACAGCTCCTAAAACATTATTTTACACTTTTGGTTATTGAGAAACAGCTCCTAAAACATTATTTGACACTTTTGGTTGTTGAAAAACAGCTTCTAACCATTATTTGACACTTTGGTTGTTGAGAAACAGCTCCTAAAACATTATTTGACACTTTTGGTTGTTGAAAAACAGCTTCTAACCATTATTTGACACTTTGGTTGTTGAGAAACAGCTCCTAAAACATTATTTTACACTTTTGGTTATTGAGAAACAGCTCCTAAAACATTATTTGACACTTTTGGTTGTTGAAAAACAGCTTCTAACCATTATTTGACACTTTGGTTGTTGAGAAACAGCTCCTAAAACATTATTTTACACTTTTGGTTATTGAGAAACAGCTCCTAAAACATTATTTGACACTTTTGGTTGTTGAAAAACAGCTTCTAACCATTATTTGACACTTTGGTTGTTGAGAAACAGCTCCTAAAACATTATTTGACACTTTTGGTTGTTGAAAAACAGCTTCTAACCATTATTTGACACTTTGGTTGTTGAGAAACAGCTCCTAAAACATTATTTTACACTTTTGGTTATTGAGAAACAGCTCCTAAAACATTATTTGACACTTTTGGTTGTTGAAAAACAGCTTCTAACCATTATTTGACACTTTGGTTGTTGAGAAACAGCTCCTAAAACATTATTTTACACTTTTGGTTATTGAGAAACAGCTCCTAAAACATTATTTGACACTTTTGGTTGTTGAAAAACAGCTTCTAACCATTATTTGACACTTTGGTTGTTGAGAAACAGCTCCTAAAACATTATTTTACACTTTTGGTTGTTGAGAAACAGCTGCTAAAACATTATTTGACACTTTTGGTTGTTGAAAAACAGCTTCTAACCATTATTTGACACTTTGGTTGTTGAGAAACAGCTCCTAAAACATTATTTTACACTTTTGGTTATTGAGAAACAGCTCCTAAAACATTATTTGACACTTTTGGTTGTTGAAAAACAGCTTCTAACCATTATTTGACACTTTGGTTGTTGAGAAACAGCTCCTAAAACATTATTTTACACTTTTGGTTATTGAGAAACAGCTCCTAAAACATTATTTGACACTTTTGGTTGTTGAAAAACAGCTTCTAACCATTATTTGACACTTTGGTTGTTGAGAAACAGCTCCTAAAACATTATTTGACACTTTTGGTTGTTGAAAAACAGCTTCTAACCATTATTTGACACTTTGGTTGTTGAGAAACAGCTCCTAAAACATTATTTTACACTTTTGGTTATTGAGAAACAGCTCCTAAAACATTATTTGACACTTTTGGTTGTTGAAAAACAGCTTCTAACCATTATTTGACACTTTGGTTGTTGAGAAACAGCTCCTAAAACATTATTTTACACTTTTGGTTATTGAGAAACAGCTCCTAAAACATTATTTGACACTTTTGGTTGTTGAAAAACAGCTTCTAACCATTATTTGACACTTTGGTTGTTGAGAAACAGCTCCTAAAACATTATTTGACACTTTTGGTTGTTGAAAAACAGCTTCTAACCATTATTTGACACTTTGGTTGTTGAGAAACAGCTCCTAAAACATTATTTTACACTTTTGGTTATTGAGAAACAGCTCCTAAAACATTATTTGACACTTTTGGTTGTTGAAAAACAGCTTCTAACCATTATTTGACACTTTGGTTGTTGAGAAACAGCTCCTAAAACATTATTTTACACTTTTGGTTATTGAGAAACAGCTCCTAAAACATTATTTGACACTTTTGGTTGTTGAAAAACAGCTTCTAACCATTATTTGACACTTTGGTTGTTGAGAAACAGCTCCTAAAACATTATTTGACACTTTTGGTTGTTGAAAAACAGCTTCTAACCATTATTTGACACTTTGGTTGTTGAGAAACAGCTCCTAAAACATTATTTGACACTTTTGGTTGTTGAAAAACAGCTTCTAACCATTATTTGACACTTTGGTTGTTGAGAAACAGCTCCTAAAACATTTCTCAACAACCAAAGTGTCAAATAATGGTTAGAAGCTGTTTTTCAACAACCAAAAGTGTCAAATAATGTTTTGGGAGCTGTTTCTCAATAACCAAAAGTGTAAAATAATGTTTTAGGAGCTGTTTCTCAACAACCAAAGTGTCAAATAATGGTTAGAAGCTGTTTTTCAACAACCAAAAGTGTCAAATAATGTTTTAGGAGCTGTTTCTCAACAACCAAAAGTGTAAAATAATGTTTTAGGAGCTGTTTCTCAACAACCAAAGTGTCAAATAATGGTTAGAAGCTGTTTTTCAACAACCAAAAGTGTCAAATAATGTTTTAGCAGCTGTTTCTCAACAACCAAAAGTGTAAAATAATGTTTTAGGAGCTGTTTCTCAACAACCAAAGTGTCAAATAATGGTTAGAAGCTGTTTTTCAACAACCAAAAGTGTCAAATAATGTTTTAGGAGCTGTTTCTCAATAACCAAAAGTGTAAAATAATGTTTTAGGAGCTGTTTCTCAACAACCAAAGTGTCAAATAATGGTTAGAAGCTGTTTTTCAACAACCAAAAGTGTCAAATAATGTTTTAGGAGCTGTTTCTCAATAACCAAAAGTGTAAAAGAATGTTTTAGGAGCTGTTTCTCAACAACCAAAGTGTCAAATAATGGTTAGAAGCTGTTTTTCAACAACCAAAAGTGTCAAATAATGTTTTAGGAGCTGTTTCTCAATAACCAAAAGTGTAAAATAATGTTTTAGGAGCTGTTTCTCAACAACCAAAGTGTCAAATAATGGTTAGAAGCTGTTTTTCAACAACCAAAAGTGTCAAATAATGTTTTAGGAGCTGTTTCTCAATAACCAAAAGTGTAAAATAATGTTTTAGGAGCTGTTTCTCAACAACCAAAGTGTCAAATAATGGTTAGAAGCTGTTTTTCAACAACCAAAAGTGTCAAATAATGTTTTAGGAGCTGTTTCTCAATAACCAAAAGTGTAAAATAATGTTTTAGGAGCTGTTTCTCAACAACCAAAGTGTCAAATAATGGTTAGAAGCTGTTTTTCAACAACCAAAAGTGTCAAATAATGTTTTAGGAGCTGTTTCTCAACAACCAAAGTGTCAAATAATGGTTAGAAGCTGTTTTTCAACAACCAAAAGTGTCAAATAATGTTTTAGGAGCTGTTTCTCAATAACCAAAAGTGTAAAATAATGTTTTAGGAGCTGTTTCTCAACAACCAAAGTGTCAAATAATGGTTAGAAGCTGTTTTTCAACAACCAAAAGTGTCAAATAATGTTTTAGGAGCTGTTTCTCAACAACCAAAAGTGTAAAATAATGTTTTAGGAGCTGTTTCTCAACAACCAAAGTGTCAAATAATGGTTAGAAGCTGTTTTTCAACAACCAAAAGTGTCAAATAATGTTTTAGGAGCTGTTTCTCAACAACCAAAGTGTCAAATAATGGTTAGAAGCTGTTTTTCAACAACCAAAAGTGTCAAATAATGTTTTAGGAGCTGTTTCTCAATAACCAAAAGTGTAAAATAATGTTTTAGGAGCTGTTTCTCAACAACCAAAGTGTCAAATAATGGTTAGAAGCTGTTTTTCAACAACCAAAAGTGTCAAATAATGTTTTAGGAGCTGTTTCTCAACAACCAAAAGTGTAAAATAATGTTTTAGGAGCTGTTTCTCAACAACCAAAGTGTCAAATAATGGTTAGAAGCTGTTTTTCAACAACCAAAAGTGTCAAATAATGTTTTGGGAGCTGTTTCTCAATAACCAAAAGTGTAAAATAATGTTTTAGGAGCTGTTTCTCAACAACCAAAGTGTCAAATAATGGTTAGAAGCTGTTTTTCAACAACCAAAAGTGTCAAATAATGTTTTAGGAGCTGTTTCTCAACAACCAAAAGTGTAAAATAATGTTTTAGGAGCTGTTTCTCAACAACCAAAGTGTCAAATAATGGTTAGAAGCTGTTTTTCAACAACCAAAAGTGTCAAATAATGTTTTAGCAGCTGTTTCTCAACAACCAAAAGTGTAAAATAATGTTTTAGGAGCTGTTTCTCAACAACCAAAGTGTCAAATAATGGTTAGAAGCTGTTTTTCAACAACCAAAAGTGTCAAATAATGTTTTAGGAGCTGTTTCTCAATAACCAAAAGTGTAAAATAATGTTTTAGGAGCTGTTTCTCAACAACCAAAGTGTCAAATAATGGTTAGAAGCTGTTTTTCAACAACCAAAAGTGTCAAATAATGTTTTAGGAGCTGTTTCTCAATAACCAAAAGTGTAAAAGAATGTTTTAGGAGCTGTTTCTCAACAACCAAAGTGTCAAATAATGGTTAGAAGCTGTTTTTCAACAACCAAAAGTGTCAAATAATGTTTTAGGAGCTGTTTCTCAATAACCAAAAGTGTAAAATAATGTTTTAGGAGCTGTTTCTCAACAACCAAAGTGTCAAATAATGGTTAGAAGCTGTTTTTCAACAACCAAAAGTGTCAAATAATGTTTTAGGAGCTGTTTCTCAATAACCAAAAGTGTAAAATAATGTTTTAGGAGCTGTTTCTCAACAACCAAAGTGTCAAATAATGGTTAGAAGCTGTTTTTCAACAACCAAAAGTGTCAAATAATGTTTTAGGAGCTGTTTCTCAATAACCAAAAGTGTAAAATAATGTTTTAGGAGCTGTTTCTCAACAACCAAAGTGTCAAATAATGGTTAGAAGCTGTTTTTCAACAACCAAAAGTGTCAAATAATGTTTTAGGAGCTGTTTCTCAACAACCAAAGTGTCAAATAATGGTTAGAAGCTGTTTTTCAACAACCAAAAGTGTCAAATAATGTTTTAGGAGCTGTTTCTCAATAACCAAAAGTGTAAAATAATGTTTTAGGAGCTGTTTCTCAACAACCAAAGTGTCAAATAATGGTTAGAAGCTGTTTTTCAACAACCAAAAGTGTCAAATAATGTTTTAGGAGCTGTTTCTCAACAACCAAAAGTGTAAAATAATGTTTTAGGAGCTGTTTCTCAACAACCAAAGTGTCAAATAATGGTTAGAAGCTGTTTTTCAACAACCAAAAGTGTCAAATAATGTTTTAGGAGCTGTTTCTCAACAACCAAAGTGTCAAATAATGGTTAGAAGCTGTTTTTCAACAACCAAAAGTGTCAAATAATGTTTTAGGAGCTGTTTCTCAATAACCAAAAGTGTAAAATAATGTTTTAGGAGCTGTTTCTCAACAACCAAAGTGTCAAATAATGGTTAGAAGCTGTTTTTCAACAACCAAAAGTGTCAAATAATGTTTTAGGAGCTGTTTCTCAACAACCAAAAGTGTAAAATAATGTTTTAGGAGCTGTTTCTCAACAACCAAAGTGTCAAATAATGGTTAGAAGCTGTTTTTCAACAACCAAAAGTGTCAAATAATGTTTTGGGAGCTGTTTCTCAATAACCAAAAGTGTAAAATAATGTTTTAGGAGCTGTTTCTCAACAACCAAAGTGTCAAATAATGGTTAGAAGCTGTTTTTCAACAACCAAAAGTGTCAAATAATGTTTTAGGAGCTGTTTCTCAACAACCAAAAGTGTAAAATAATGTTTTAGGAGCTGTTTCTCAACAACCAAAGTGTCAAATAATGGTTAGAAGCTGTTTTTCAACAACCAAAAGTGTCAAATAATGTTTTAGCAGCTGTTTCTCAACAACCAAAAGTGTAAAATAATGTTTTAGGAGCTGTTTCTCAACAACCAAAGTGTCAAATAATGGTTAGAAGCTGTTTTTCAACAACCAAAAGTGTCAAATAATGTTTTAGGAGCTGTTTCTCAATAACCAAAAGTGTAAAATAATGTTTTAGGAGCTGTTTCTCAACAACCAAAGTGTCAAATAATGGTTAGAAGCTGTTTTTCAACAACCAAAAGTGTCAAATAATGTTTTAGGAGCTGTTTCTCAATAACCAAAAGTGTAAAAGAATGTTTTAGGAGCTGTTTCTCAACAACCAAAGTGTCAAATAATGGTTAGAAGCTGTTTTTCAACAACCAAAAGTGTCAAATAATGTTTTAGGAGCTGTTTCTCAATAACCAAAAGTGTAAAATAATGTTTTAGGAGCTGTTTCTCAACAACCAAAGTGTCAAATAATGGTTAGAAGCTGTTTTTCAACAACCAAAAGTGTCAAATAATGTTTTAGGAGCTGTTTCTCAATAACCAAAAGTGTAAAATAATGTTTTAGGAGCTGTTTCTCAACAACCAAAGTGTCAAATAATGGTTAGAAGCTGTTTTTCAACAACCAAAAGTGTCAAATAATGTTTTAGGAGCTGTTTCTCAATAACCAAAAGTGTAAAATAATGTTTTAGGAGCTGTTTCTCAACAACCAAAGTGTCAAATAATGGTTAGAAGCTGTTTTTCAACAACCAAAAGTGTCAAATAATGTTTTAGGAGCTGTTTCTCAACAACCAAAGTGTCAAATAATGGTTAGAAGCTGTTTTTCAACAACCAAAAGTGTCAAATAATGTTTTAGGAGCTGTTTCTCAATAACCAAAAGTGTAAAATAATGTTTTAGGAGCTGTTTCTCAACAACCAAAGTGTCAAATAATGGTTAGAAGCTGTTTTTCAACAACCAAAAGTGTCAAATAATGTTTTAGGAGCTGTTTCTCAACAACCAAAAGTGTAAAATAATGTTTTAGGAGCTGTTTCTCAACAACCAAAGTGTCAAATAATGGTTAGAAGCTGTTTTTCAACAACCAAAAGTGTCAAATAATGTTTTAGGAGCTGTTTCTCAACAACCAAAGTGTCAAATAATGGTTAGAAGCTGTTTTTCAACAACCAAAAGTGTCAAATAATGTTTTAGGAGCTGTTTCTCAATAACCAAAAGTGTAAAATAATGTTTTAGGAGCTGTTTCTCAACAACCAAAGTGTCAAATAATGGTTAGAAGCTGTTTTTCAACAACCAAAAGTGTCAAATAATGTTTTAGGAGCTGTTTCTCAACAACCAAAAGTGTAAAATAATGTTTTAGGAGCTGTTTCTCAACAACCAAAGTGTCAAATAATGGTTAGAAGCTGTTTTTCAACAACCAAAAGTGTCAAATAATGTTTTGGGAGCTGTTTCTCAATAACCAAAAGTGTAAAATAATGTTTTAGGAGCTGTTTCTCAACAACCAAAGTGTCAAATAATGGTTAGAAGCTGTTTTTCAACAACCAAAAGTGTCAAATAATGTTTTAGGAGCTGTTTCTCAACAACCAAAAGTGTAAAATAATGTTTTAGGAGCTGTTTCTCAACAACCAAAGTGTCAAATAATGGTTAGAAGCTGTTTTTCAACAACCAAAAGTGTCAAATAATGTTTTAGCAGCTGTTTCTCAACAACCAAAAGTGTAAAATAATGTTTTAGGAGCTGTTTCTCAACAACCAAAGTGTCAAATAATGGTTAGAAGCTGTTTTTCAACAACCAAAAGTGTCAAATAATGTTTTAGGAGCTGTTTCTCAATAACCAAAAGTGTAAAATAATGTTTTAGGAGCTGTTTCTCAACAACCAAAGTGTCAAATAATGGTTAGAAGCTGTTTTTCAACAACCAAAAGTGTCAAATAATGTTTTAGGAGCTGTTTCTCAATAACCAAAAGTGTAAAAGAATGTTTTAGGAGCTGTTTCTCAACAACCAAAGTGTCAAATAATGGTTAGAAGCTGTTTTTCAACAACCAAAAGTGTCAAATAATGTTTTAGGAGCTGTTTCTCAATAACCAAAAGTGTAAAATAATGTTTTAGGAGCTGTTTCTCAACAACCAAAGTGTCAAATAATGGTTAGAAGCTGTTTTTCAACAACCAAAAGTGTCAAATAATGTTTTAGGAGCTGTTTCTCAATAACCAAAAGTGTAAAATAATGTTTTAGGAGCTGTTTCTCAACAACCAAAGTGTCAAATAATGGTTAGAAGCTGTTTTTCAACAACCAAAAGTGTCAAATAATGTTTTAGGAGCTGTTTCTCAATAACCAAAAGTGTAAAATAATGTTTTAGGAGCTGTTTCTCAACAACCAAAGTGTCAAATAATGGTTAGAAGCTGTTTTTCAACAACCAAAAGTGTCAAATAATGTTTTAGGAGCTGTTTCTCAACAACCAAAGTGTCAAATAATGGTTAGAAGCTGTTTTTCAACAACCAAAAGTGTCAAATAATGTTTTAGGAGCTGTTTCTCAATAACCAAAAGTGTAAAATAATGTTTTAGGAGCTGTTTCTCAACAACCAAAGTGTCAAATAATGGTTAGAAGCTGTTTTTCAACAACCAAAAGTGTCAAATAATGTTTTAGGAGCTGTTTCTCAACAACCAAAAGTGTAAAATAATGTTTTAGGAGCTGTTTCTCAACAACCAAAGTGTCAAATAATGGTTAGAAGCTGTTTTTCAACAACCAAAAGTGTCAAATAATGTTTTAGGAGCTGTTTCTCAACAACCAAAGTGTCAAATAATGGTTAGAAGCTGTTTTTCAACAACCAAAAGTGTCAAATAATGTTTTAGGAGCTGTTTCTCAATAACCAAAAGTGTAAAATAATGTTTTAGGAGCTGTTTCTCAACAACCAAAGTGTCAAATAATGGTTAGAAGCTGTTTTTCAACAACCAAAAGTGTCAAATAATGTTTTAGGAGCTGTTTCTCAACAACCAAAAGTGTAAAATAATGTTTTAGGAGCTGTTTCTCAACAACCAAAGTGTCAAATAATGGTTAGAAGCTGTTTTTCAACAACCAAAAGTGTCAAATAATGTTTTGGGAGCTGTTTCTCAATAACCAAAAGTGTAAAATAATGTTTTAGGAGCTGTTTCTCAACAACCAAAGTGTCAAATAATGGTTAGAAGCTGTTTTTCAACAACCAAAAGTGTCAAATAATGTTTTAGGAGCTGTTTCTCAACAACCAAAAGTGTAAAATAATGTTTTAGGAGCTGTTTCTCAACAACCAAAGTGTCAAATAATGGTTAGAAGCTGTTTTTCAACAACCAAAAGTGTCAAATAATGTTTTAGCAGCTGTTTCTCAACAACCAAAAGTGTAAAATAATGTTTTAGGAGCTGTTTCTCAACAACCAAAGTGTCAAATAATGGTTAGAAGCTGTTTTTCAACAACCAAAAGTGTCAAATAATGTTTTAGGAGCTGTTTCTCAATAACCAAAAGTGTAAAATAATGTTTTAGGAGCTGTTTCTCAACAACCAAAGTGTCAAATAATGGTTAGAAGCTGTTTTTCAACAACCAAAAGTGTCAAATAATGTTTTAGGAGCTGTTTCTCAATAACCAAAAGTGTAAAAGAATGTTTTAGGAGCTGTTTCTCAACAACCAAAGTGTCAAATAATGGTTAGAAGCTGTTTTTCAACAACCAAAAGTGTCAAATAATGTTTTAGGAGCTGTTTCTCAATAACCAAAAGTGTAAAATAATGTTTTAGGAGCTGTTTCTCAACAACCAAAGTGTCAAATAATGGTTAGAAGCTGTTTTTCAACAACCAAAAGTGTCAAATAATGTTTTAGGAGCTGTTTCTCAACAACCAAAGTGTCAAATAATGGTTAGAAGCTGTTTTTCAACAACCAAAAGTGTCAAATAATGTTTTAGGAGCTGTTTCTCAATAACCAAAAGTGTAAAATAATGTTTTAGGAGCTGTTTCTCAACAACCAAAGTGTCAAATAATGGTTAGAAGCTGTTTTTCAACAACCAAAAGTGTCAAATAATGTTTTAGGAGCTGTTTCTCAATAACCAAAAGTGTAAAATAATGTTTTAGGAGCTGTTTCTCAACAACCAAAGTGTCAAATAATGGTTAGAAGCTGTTTTTCAACAACCAAAAGTGTCAAATAATGTTTTAGGAGCTGTTTCTCAACAACCAAAGTGTCAAATAATGGTTAGAAGCTGTTTTTCAACAACCAAAAGTGTCAAATAATGTTTTAGGAGCTGTTTCTCAATAACCAAAAGTGTAAAATAATGTTTTAGGAGCTGTTTCTCAACAACCAAAGTGTCAAATAATGGTTAGAAGCTGTTTTTCAACAACCAAAAGTGTCAAATAATGTTTTAGGAGCTGTTTCTCAACAACCAAAGTGTCAAATAATGGTTAGAAGCTGTTTTTCAACAACCAAAAGTGTCAAATAATGTTTTAGGAGCTGTTTCTCAATAACCAAAAGTGTAAAATAATGTTTTAGGAGCTGTTTCTCAACAACCAAAGTGTCAAATAATGGTTAGAAGCTGTTTTTCAACAACCAAAAGTGTCAAATAATGTTTTAGGAGCTGTTTCTCAATAACCAAAAGTGTAAAATAATGTTTTAGGAGCTGTTTCTCAACAACCAAAGTGTCAAATAATGGTTAGAAGCTGTTTTTCAACAACCAAAAGTGTCAAATAATGTTTTAGGAGCTGTTTCTCAACAACCAAAGTGTCAAATAATGGTTAGAAGCTGTTTTTCAACAACCAAAAGTGTCAAATAATGTTTTAGGAGCTGTTTCTCAATAACCAAAAGTGTAAAATAATGTTTTAGGAGCTGTTTCTCAACAACCAAAGTGTCAAATAATGGTTAGAAGCTGTTTTTCAACAACCAAAAGTGTCAAATAATGTTTTAGGAGCTGTTTCTCAATAACCAAAAGTGTAAAATAATGTTTTAGGAGCTGTTTCTCAACAACCAAAGTGTCAAATAATGGTTAGAAGCTGTTTTTCAACAACCAAAAGTGTCAAATAATGTTTTAGGAGCTGTTTCTCAATAACCAAAAGTGTAAAATAATGTTTTAGGAGCTGTTTCTCAACAACCAAAGTGTCAAATAATGGTTAGAAGCTGTTTTTCAACAACCAAAAGTGTCAAATAATGTTTTAGGAGCTGTTTCTCAATAACCAAAAGTGTAAAATAATGTTTTAGGAGCTGTTTCTCAACAACCAAAGTGTCAAATAATGGTTAGAAGCTGTTTTTCAACAACCAAAAGTGTCAAATAATGTTTTAGGAGCTGTTTCTAGCGCGCCGTTTTTCATCATTTTTGAAGATTTGAAAAAAATGACAAAATGACAAAAACGATGGGTTATAGCCCATGTTTTTTGAAATTTTGAAAAAAAAAGTTAGCCTCGTTTCTCATCATTTTGGACCATGGGCTATAGCCCATATCGTACGGCATACTATAGCGAGCCGTTTTTCATCATTTTTGAGAATTTGAAAAAAATGACGAAATGACAAAAACGATGGGTTATAGCCCATGTTTTTTGAAATTTTGAAAAAAAAAGTTAGCCTCGTTTCTCATCATTTTGGACCGTGGGCTATAGCCCATATCATACGGCATACTATAGCGCGCCGTTTTTCATCATTTTTGAAGATTTGAAAAAAATGACGAAATTACAAAAACGATGGGTTATAGCCCATGTTTTTTGAAATTTTGAAAAAAAAAGTTAGCCTCGTTTCTCATCATTTTGGACCGTGGGCTATAGCCCATATCGTACGGCATACTATAGCGCGCCGTTTTTCATCATTTTTGAAGATTTGAAAAAAATGACGAAATGACAAAAACGATGGGTTATAGCCCATGTTTTTTGAAATTTTGAAAAAAAAAGTTAGCCTCGTTTCTCATCATTTTGGACCATGGGCTATAGCCCATATCGTACGGCATACTATAGCGCGCCGTTTTTTATCATTTTTGAAGATTTGAAAAAAATTACGAAATGACAAAAACGATGGGTTATAGCCCATGTTTTTTGAAATTTTGAAAAAAAAGGTTAGCCTCGTTTCTCATCATTTTGGACCATGGGCTATAGCCCATATCGTACGGCATACTATAGCGCGCCGTTTTTCATCCTTTTTGAGGATTTGAAAAAAATGACGAAATTACAAAAACGATGGGTTATAGCCCATGTTTTTTGAAATTTTGGAAAAAAGAGTTAGCCTCGTTTCTCATCATTTTGGACCGTGGGCTATAGCCCATATCGTACGGCATACTATAGCGCGCCGTTTTTCATCATTTTTGAAGATTTGAAAAAAATGACAAAATGACAAAAACGATGGGTTATAGCCCATGTTTTTTGAAATTTTGAAAAAAAAAGTTAGCCTCGTTTCTCATCATTTTGGACCGTGGGCTATAGCCCATATCGTACGGCATACTATAGCGCGCCGTTTTTCATCATTTTTGAAGATTTGAAAAAAATGACGAAATTACAAAAACGATGGGTTATAGCCCATGTTTTTTGAAATTTTGAAAAAAAAAGTTAGCCTCGTTTCTCATCATTTTGGACCGTGGGCTATAGCCCATATCGTACGGCATACTATAGCGAGCCGTTTTTCATAATTTTTGAAGATTTGAAAAAAATGACGAAATGACAAAAACGATGGGTTATAGCCCATGTTTTTTGAAATTTTGAAAAAAAAAGTTAGCCTCGTTTCTCATCATTTTGGACCGTGGGCTATAGCCCATATCGTACGGCATACTATAGCGCGCCGTTTTTCATCATTTTTGAGGATTTGAAAAAAATGACGAAATGACAAACACGATGGGTTATAGCCCAAGTTTTTTGAAATTTTGAAAAAAAAAGTTAGCCTCGTTTCTCATCATTTTGGACCATGGGCTATAGCCCATATCGTACGGCATACTATAGCGCGCCGTGTTTCATCATTTTTGAGGATTTGAAAAAAATGACGAAATTACAAAAACGATGGGTTATAGCCCATGTTTTTTGAAATTTTGAAAAAAAAAGTTAGCCTCGTTTCTCATCATTTTGGACCGTGGGCTATAGCCCATATCGTACGGCATACTATAGCGCGCCGTTTTTCATCATTTTTGAAGATTTGAAAAAAATGACGAAATGACAAAAACGATGGGTTATAGCCCATGTTTTTTGAAATTTTGAAAAAAAAAGTTAGCCTCGTTTCTCATCATTTTGGACCGTGGGCTATAGCCCATATCGTACGGCATACTATAGCGCGCCGTTTTTCATCATTTTTGAAGATTTGAAAAAAATGACAAAATGACAAAAACGATGGGTTATAGCCCATGTTTTTTGAAATTTTGAAAAAAAAAGTTAGCCTCGTTTCTCATCATTTTGGACCGTGGGCTATAGCCCATATCGTACGGCATACTATAGCGCGCCGTTTTTCATCATTTTTGAAGATTTGAAAAAAATGACGAAATGAAAAAAACGATGGGTTATAGCCCATGTTTTTAGAAATTTTGAAAAAAAAAGTTATCCTCGTTTCTCATCATTTTGGACCATGGGCTATAGCCTATATCGTACGGCATACTATAGCGCGCCATTTTTTATCATTTTTGATGATTTGACAAAAATGAAAAAATGAAAAAAACGATGGGTTATAGCCCATGTTTTCTGAAATTTTGAAAAAAAAAGTTAGCCTCGTTTCTCATCATTTTGGACCATGGGCTATAGCCTATATCGTACGACATACTATAGCGCGCCGTTTTTCATCATTTTTGATGATTTGACAAAAATGAAAAAATGAAAAAACGATGGGTTATAGCCCATGTTTTCTGAAATTTTGAAAAAAAAAGTTAGCCTCGTTTCTCATCATTTTGGACCATGGGCTATAGCCCATATCGTACGGCATACTATAGCGCGCCGTTTTTCATCATTTTTGAGGATTTGAAAAAAATGACGAAATTACAAAAACGATGGGTTATAGCCCATGTTTTTTGAAATTTTGAAAAAAAAAGTTAGCCTCGTTTCTCATCATTTTGGACCGTGGGCTATAGCCCATATCGTACGGCATACTATAGCGCGCCGTTTTTCATCATTTTTGAAGATTTGAAAAAAATGACGAAATGACAAAAACGATGGGTTATAGCCCATGTTTTTTGAAATTTTGAAAAAAAAAGTTAGCCTCGTTTCTCATCATTTTGGACCGTGGGCTATAGCCCATATCGTACGGCATACTATAGCGCGCCGTTTTTCATCATTTTTGAAGATTTGAAAAAAATTACGAAATTACAAAAACGATGGGTTATAGCCCATGTTTTTTGAAATTTTGAAAAAAAAAGTTAGCCTCGTTTCTCATCATTTTGGACCGTGGGCTATAGCCCATATCGTACGGCATACTATAGCGCGCCGTTTTTCATCATTTTTGAGGATTTGAAAAAAATGACGAAATGACAAAAACGATGGGTTATAGCCCATGTTTTTTGAAATTTTGGAAAAAAAAGTTAGCCTCGTTTCTCATCATTTTGGACCGTGGGCTATAGCCCATATCGTACGGCATACTATAGCGAGCCGTTTTTCATCATTTTTGAAGATTTGAAAAAAATGACGAAATGACAAAAACGATGGGTTATAGCCCATGTTTTTTGAAATTTTGAAAAAAAAAGTTAGCCTCTTTTCTCATCATTTTGGACCGTGGGCTATAGCCCATATCGTACGGCATACTATAGCGCGCCGTTTTTCATCATTTTTGAAGATTTGAAAAAAATGACGAAATGAAAAAAACGATGGGTTATAGCCCATGTTTTTTGAAATTTTGAAAAAAAAAGTTAGCCTCGTTTCTCATCATTTTGGACCGTGGGCTATAGCCCATATCGTACGGCATACTATAGCGAGCCGTTTTTCATCATTTTTGAAGATTTGAAAAAAATGACGAAATGACAAAAACGATGGGTTATAGCCCATGTTTTTAGAAATTTTGAAAAAAAAAGTTATCCTCGTTTCTCATCATTTTGGACCATGGGCTATAGCCTATATCGTACGGCATACTATAGCGCGCCATTTTTCATCATTTTTGATGATTTGACAAAAATGAAAAAATGAAAAAAACGATGGGTTATAGCCCATGTTTTTTGAAATTTTGAAAAAAAAAGTTAGCCTCGTTTCTCATCATTTTGGACCATGGGCTATAGCCCATATCGTACGGCATACTATAGCGCGCCGTTTTTCATCATTTTTGAGGATTTGAAAAAAATGACGAAATTACAAAAACGATGGGTTATAGCCCATGTTTTTTGAAATTTTGAAAAAAAAAAGTTAGCCTCGTTTGTCATCATTTTGGACCGTGGGCTATAGCCCATATCGTACGGCATACTATAGCGCGCCGTTTTTCATCATTTTTGAAGATTTGAAAAAAATGACGAAATGACAAAAACGATGGGTTATAGCCCATGTTGTTTGAAATTTTGAAAAAAAAAGTTAGCCTCGTTTCTCATCATTTTGGACCGTGGGCTATAGCCCATATCGTACGGCATACTATAGCGCGCCGTTTTATTATTTTTGAAGATTTGAAAAAAATTACGAAATTACAAAAACGATGGGTTATAGCCCATGTTTTTTGAAATTTTGAAAAAAAAAGTTAGCCTCGTTTCTCATCATTTTGGACCGTGGGCTATAGCCCATATCGTACGGCATACTATAGCGAGCCGTTTTTCATCATTTTTGAAGATTTGAAAAAAATGACGAAATGACAAAAACGATGGGTTATAGCCCATGTTTTTTGAAATTTTGAAAAAAAAAGTTAGCCTCGTTTGTCATCATTTTGGACCGTGGGCTATAGCCCATATCGTACGGCATACTATAGCGCGCCGTTTTTCATCATTTTTGAAGATTTGAAAAAAATGACGAAATGACAAAAACGATGGGTTATAGCCCATGTTTTTTGAAATTTTGGAAAAAAAAGTTAGCCTCGTTTCTCATCATTTTGGACCGTGGGCTATAGCCCATATCGTACGGCATACTATAGCGCGCCGTTTTTCATCATTTTTGAAGATTTGAAAAAAATTACGAAATGACAAAAACGATGGGTTATAGCCCATGTTTTTTGAAATTTTGAAAAAAAACGTTAGCCTCGTTTCTCATCATTTTGGACCGTGGGCTATAGCCCATATCGTACGGCATACTATAGCGCGCCGTTTTTCATCATTTTTGAAGATTTGAAAAAAATGACGAAATGACAAAAACGATGGGTTATAGCCCATGTTTTTTGAAATGTTGAAAAAAAAAAGTTAGCCTCGTTTCTCATCATTTTGGACCGTGGGCTATAGCCCATATCGTACGGCATACAATAGCGCGCCGTTTTTCATCATTTTTGAGGATTTGAAAAAAATGACGAAATGACAAAAACGATGGGTTATAGCCCATGTTTTTTGAAATTTTGAAAAAAAAAGTTAGCCTCGTTTCTCATCATTTTGGACCGTGGGCTATAGCCCATATCGTACGGCATACTATAGCGCGCCGTTTTTCATCATTTTTGAAGATTTGAAAAAAATGACAAAATGACAAAAACGATGGGTTATAGCCCATGTTTTTTGAAATTTTGAAAAAAAAAGTTAGCCTCGTTTCTCATCATTTTGGACCGTGGGCTATAGCCCATATCGTACGGCATACTATAGCGAGCCGTTTTTCATCATTTTTGAAGATTTGAAAAAAATTACAAAATGACAAAAACGATGGGTTATAGCCCATGTTTTTTGAAATTTTGAAAAAAAAAAGTTAGCCTCGTTTCTCATCATTTTGGACCGTGGGCTATAGCCCATATCGTACGGCATACTATAGCGCGCCGTTTTTCATCATTTTTGAAGATTTGAAAAAAATGACGAAATGACAAAAACGATGGGTTATAGCCCATGTTTTTTGAAATTTTGAAAAAAAAAGTTAGCCTCGTTTCTCATCATTTTGGACCGTGGGCTATAGCCCATATCGTACGGCATACTATAGCGCGCCGTTTGTCATCATTTTTGAGGATTTGAAAAAAATGACGAAATGACAAAAACGATGGGTTATAGCCCATGTTTTTTGAAATTTTGAAAAAAAAAGTTAGCCTCGTTTCTCATCATTTTGGACCGTGGGCTATAGCCCATATCGTACGGCATACTATAGCGCGCCGTTTTTCATCATTTTTGAAGATTTGAAAAAAATGACGAAATGACAAAAACGATGGGTTATAGCCCATGTTTTTTGAAATTTTGAAAAAAAAAGTTAGCCTCGTTTCTCATCATTTTGGACCGTGGGCTATAGCCCATATCGTACGGCATACTATAGCGCGCCGTTTTTCATCATTTTTGAAGATTTGAAAAATAATGACGAAATGACAAAAACGATGGGTTATAGCCCATGTTTTTTGAAATTTTGAAAAAAACAGTTAGCCTCGTTTCTCATCATTTTGGACCGTGGGCTATAGCCCATATCGTACGGCATACTATAGCGAGCCGTTTTTCATCATTTTTGAAGATTTGAAAAAAATTACAAAATGACAAAAACGATGGGTCATAGCCCATGTTTTTTGAAATTTTGAAAAAAAAAGTTAGCCTCGTTTCTCATCATTTTGGACCGTGGGCTATAGCCCATATCGTACGGCATATTATAGCGCGCCGTTTTTCATCATTTTTGAAGATTTGAAAAAAATGACGAAATGACAAAAACGATGGGTTATAGCCCATGTTTTTTGAAATTTTGGAAAAAAAAGTTAGCCTCGTTTCTCATCATTTTGGACCATGGGCTATAGCCCATATCGTACGGCATACTATAGCGCGCCGTTTTTCATCATTTTTGAGGATTTGAAAAAAATTACGAAATGACAAAAACGATGGGTTATAGCCCATGTTTTTTGAAATTTTGAAAAAAAAAGTTAGCCTCGTTTCTCATCATTTTGGACCATGGGCTATAGCCCATATCGTACGGCATACTATAGCGCGCCGTTTTTCATCATTTTTGAGGATTTAAAAAAAATGACGAAATGACAAAAACGATGGGTTATAGCCCATGTTTTTTGAAATTTTGAAAAAAAAAGTTAGCCTCGTTTCTCATCATTTTGGACCATGGGCTATAGCCCATATCGTACGGCATACTATAGCGCGCCGTTTTTCATCATTTTTGAGGATTTGAAAAAAATGACGAAATGACAAAAACGATGGGTTATAGCCCATGTTTTTTGAAATTAAAAAAAAAAAACAGTTAGCCTCGTTTCTCATCATTTTGGACAATGGGCTATAGCCCATATCGTACGGCATACTATAGCGCGCCGTTTTTCATCATTTTTGAGGATTTGAAAAAAATGACGAAATGACAAAAACGATGGGTTATAGCCCATGTTTTTTGAAATTTTGAAAAAAAAAGTTATCCTCGTTTCTCATCATTTTGGACCATGGGCTATAGCCCATATCGTACGGCATACTATAGCGCGCCGTTTTTCATCATTTTTGAGGATTTTAAAAAAATGACGAAATGACAAAAACGATGGGTTATAGCCCATGTTTTTTGAAATTTTGAAAAAAAAAGTTAGCCTCGTTTCTCATCATTTTGGACCATGGGCTATAGCCCATATCGTACGGCATACTATAGCGCGCCGTTTTTCATCATTTTTGAGGATTTGGAAAAAATGACGAAATGACAAAAACGATGGGTTATAGCCCAAGTTTTTTGAAATTTTGAAAAAAAAAGTTAGCCTCGTTTCTCATCATTTTGGACCATGGGCTATAGCCCATATCGTACGGCATACTATAGCGCGCCGTGTTTCATCATTTTTGAGGATTTGAAAAAATGACGAAATGACAAAAACGATGGGTTATAGCCCATGTTTTTTGAAATTTTGAAAAAAAAAAAGTTAGCCTCGTTTCTCATCATTTTGGACCATGGGCTATAGCCCATATCGTACTGCATACTATAGCGCGCCGTTTTTCATCATTTTTGAGGATTTAATTTTTTTTACGAAATGACAAAAACGATGGGTTATAGCCCATGTTTTTTGAAATTTTGAAAAAAAAAGTTAGCCTCGTTTCTCATCATTTTGGACCATGGGCTATAGCCCATATCGTACGGCATACTATAGCGCGCCGTTTTTCATTATTTTTGAGGATTTGAAAAAAATGACGAAATGACAAAAACCATGGGTTATAGCCCATGTTTTTTGAAATTTAGAAAAAAATAGTTAGCCTCGTTTCTCATCATTTTGGACCATGGGCTATAGCCCATATCGTACGGCATACTATAGCGCGCCGTTTTTCATCATTTTTGAGGATTTGAAAAAAATGACGAAATGACAAAAACGATGGGTTATAGCCCATGTTTTTTGAAATTTTGAAAAAAAAAGTTAGCCTCGTTTCTCATCATTTTGGACCATGGGCTATAGCCCATATCGTACGGCATACTATAGCGCGCCGTTTTTCATCATTTTTGAGAATTAAAAAAAAATGACGAAATGACAAAAACGATGGGTTATAGCCCATGTTTTTTGAAATTTTGGAAAAAAAAGTTAGCCTCGTTTCTCATCATTTTGGACCATGGGCTATAGCCCATATCGTACGGCATACTATAGCGCGCCGTTTTTCATCATTTTTGAGGATTTGAAAAAAATGACGAAATGACAAAAACGATGGGTTATAGCCCATGTTTTTTGAAATTTTGAAAAAAAAAGTTATCCTCGTTTCTCATCATTTTGGACCATGGGCTATAGCCCATATCGTACGGCATACTATAGCGCGCCGTTTTTCATCATTTTTGAGGATTTTAAAAAAATGACGAAATGACAAAAACGATGGGTTATAGCCCATGTTTTTTGAAATTTTGAAAAAAAAAGTTAGCCTCGTTTCTCATCATTTTGGACCATGGGCTATAGCCCATATCGTACGGCATACTATAGCGCGCCGTTTTTCATCATTTTTGAGGATTTGGAAAAAATGACGAAATGACAAAAACGATGGGTTATAGCCCAAGTTTTTTGAAATTTTGAAAAAAAAAGTTAGCCTCGTTTCTCATCATTTTGGACCATGGGCTATAGCCCATATCGTACGGCATACTATAGCGCGCCGTGTTTCATCATTTTTGAGGATTTGAAAAAATGACGAAATGACAAAAACGATGGGTTATAGCCCATGTTTTTTGAAATTTTGAAAAAAAAAAAGTTAGCCTCGTTTCTCATCATTTTGGACCATGGGCTATAGCCCATATCGTACTGCATACTATAGCGCGCCGTTTTTCATCATTTTTGAGGATTTAATTTTTTTTACGAAATGACAAAAACGATGGGTTATAGCCCATGTTTTTTGAAATTTTGAAAAAAAAAGTTAGCCTCGTTTCTCATCATTTTGGACCATGGGCTATAGCCCATATCGTACGGCATACTATAGCGCGCCGTTTTTCATTATTTTTGAGGATTTGAAAAAAATGACGAAATGACAAAAACCATGGGTTATAGCCCATGTTTTTTGAAATTTAGAAAAAAATAGTTAGCCTCGTTTCTCATCATTTTGGACCATGGGCTATAGCCCATATCGTACGGCATACTATAGCGCGCCGTTTTTCATCATTTTTGAGGATTTGAAAAAAATGACGAAATGACAAAAACGATGGGTTATAGCCCATGTTTTTTGAAATTTTGAAAAAAAAAGTTAGCCTCGTTTCTCATCATTTTGGACCATGGGCTATAGCCCATATCGTACGGCATACTATAGCGCGCCGTTTTTCATCATTTTTGAGAATTAAAAAAAAATGACGAAATGACAAAAACGATGGGTTATAGCCCATGTTTTTTGAAATTTTGGAAAAAAAAGTTAGCCTCGTTTCTCATCATTTTGGACCATGGGCTATAGCCCATATCGTACGGCATACTATAGCGCGCCGTTTTTCATCATTTTTGAGGATTTGAAAAAAATGACGAAATGACAAAAACGATGGGTTATAGCCCATGTTTTTTGAAATTTTGAAAAAAAAAGTTAGCCTCGTTTCTCATCATTTTGGACCATGGGCTATATCCCATATCGTACGGCATACTATAGCGCGCCGTTTTTCATCATTTTTGAGGATTTGAAAAAAATGACGAAATGACAAAAACGATGGGTTATAGCCCATGTTTTTTGAAATTTTGAAAAAAAAAGTTAGCCTCGTTTCTCATCATTATGGACCATGGGCTATAGCCCATATCGTACGGCATACTATAGCACGCCGTTTTTCATCATTTTTGAGGATTTGAAAAAAATGACGAAATGACAAAAACGATGGGTTATAGCCCATGTTTTTTGAAATTTTGAAAAAAAAAGTTAGCCTCGTTTCTCATCATTTTGGACCATGGGCTATAGCCCATATCGTACGGCATACTATAGCGCGCCGTTTTTCATCATTTTTGAGGATTTGAAAAAAATGACGAAATGACAAAAACGATGGGTTATAGCCCATGTTTTTTGAAATTTCAAAAAAAAAAGTTAGCCTCGTTTCTCATCATTTTGGATCATGGGCTATAGCCCATATCGTACGGCGTACTACAGCGCGCCGTTTTTCATCATTTTTGAGGATTTTAAAAAAATGACGAAATGACAAAAACGATGGGTTATAGCCCATGTTTTTTGAAATTTTGAAAAAAAAAGTTAGCCTCGTTTCTCATCATTTTGGACCATGGGCTATAGCCCATATCGTACGGCATACTATAGCGCGCCGTTTTTCATCATTTTTGAGGATTTGGAAAAAATGACGAAATGACAAAAACGATGGGTTATAGCCCAAGTTTTTTGAAATTTTGAAAAAAAAAGTTAGCCTCGTTTCTCATCATTTTGGACCATGGGCTATAGCCCATATCGTACGGCATACTATAGCGCGCCGTGTTTCATCATTTTTGAGGATTTGAAAAAATGACGAAATGACAAAAACGATGGGTTATAGCCCATGTTTTTTGAAATTTTGAAAAAAAAAAAGTTAGCCTCGTTTCTCATCATTTTGGACCATGGGCTATAGCCCATATCGTACTGCATACTATAGCGCGCCGTTTTTCATCATTTTTGAGGATTTAATTTTTTTTACGAAATGACAAAAACGATGGGTTATAGCCCATGTTTTTTGAAATTTTGAAAAAAAAAGTTAGCCTCGTTTCTCATCATTTTGGACCATGGGCTATAGCCCATATCGTACGGCATACTATAGCGCGCCGTTTTTCATTATTTTTGAGGATTTGAAAAAAATGACGAAATGACAAAAACCATGGGTTATAGCCCATGTTTTTTGAAATTTAGAAAAAAATAGTTAGCCTCGTTTCTCATCATTTTGGACCATGGGCTATAGCCCATATCGTACGGCATACTATAGCGCGCCGTTTTTCATCATTTTTGAGGATTTGAAAAAAATGACGAAATGACAAAAACGATGGGTTATAGCCCATGTTTTTTGAAATTTTGAAAAAAAAAGTTAGCCTCGTTTCTCATCATTTTGGACCATGGGCTATAGCCCATATCGTACGGCATACTATAGCGCGCCGTTTTTCATCATTTTTGAGAATTAAAAAAAAATGACGAAATGACAAAAACGATGGGTTATAGCCCATGTTTTTTGAAATTTTGGAAAAAAAAGTTAGCCTCGTTTCTCATCATTTTGGACCATGGGCTATAGCCCATATCGTACGGCATACTATAGCGCGCCGTTTTTCATCATTTTTGAGGATTTGAAAAAAATGACGAAATGACAAAAACGATGGGTTATAGCCCATGTTTTTTGAAATTTTGAAAAAAAAAGTTAGCCTCGTTTCTCATCATTTTGGACCATGGGCTATATCCCATATCGTACGGCATACTATAGCGCGCCGTTTTTCATCATTTTTGAGGATTTGAAAAAAATGACGAAATGACAAAAACGATGGGTTATAGCCCATGTTTTTTGAAATTTTGAAAAAAAAAGTTAGCCTCGTTTCTCATCATTATGGACCATGGGCTATAGCCCATATCGTACGGCATACTATAGCACGCCGTTTTTCATCATTTTTGAGGATTTGAAAAAAATGACGAAATGACAAAAACGATGGGTTATAGCCCATGTTTTTTGAAATTTTGAAAAAAAAAGTTAGCCTCGTTTCTCATCATTTTGGACCATGGGCTATAGCCCATATCGTACGGCATACTATAGCGCGCCGTTTTTCATCATTTTTGAGGATTTGAAAAAAATGACGAAATGACAAAAACGATGGGTTATAGCCCATGTTTTTTGAAATTTCAAAAAAAAAAGTTAGCCTCGTTTCTCATCATTTTGGATCATGGGCTATAGCCCATATCGTACGGCGTACTACAGCGCGCCGTTTTTCATCATTTTTGAGGATTTGAAAAAAATGACGAAATGACAAAAACGATGGGTTATAGCCCATGTTTTTTTTTATTTTGAAAAAAAAAGTTAGCCTCGTTTCTCATCATTTTGGACCATGGGCTATAGCCCATATCGTACGGCATACTATAGCGCGCCGTTTTTCATCATTTTTGAGGATTTAAAAAAAATGACGAAATGACAAAAACGATGGGTTATAGCCCATGTTTTTTGAAATTTTGAAAAAAAAAGTTAGCCTCGTTTCTCATCATTTTGGACCATGGGCTATAGCCCATATCGTACGGCATACTATAGCGCGCCGTTTTTCATCATTTTTGAGGATTTGAAAAAAATGACGAAATGACAAAAACGATGGGTTATAGCCCATGTTTTTTGAAATTTCAAAAAAAAAGTTAGCCTCGTTTCTCATCATTTTGGACCATGGGCTATAGCCCATATCGTACGGCGTACTATAGCGCGCCGTTTTTCATCATTTTTGAGGATTTGAAAAAAATTACGAAATGACAAAAACGATGGGTTATAGCCCATGTTTTTTGAAATTTCAAAAAAAAAGTTAGCCTCGTTTCTCATCATTTTGGACCATGGGCTATAGCCCATATCGTACGGCGTACTATAGCGCGCCGTTTTTCATCATTTTTGAGGATTTGAAAAAAATGACGAAATGACAAAAACGATGGGTTATAGCCCATGTTTTTTGAAATTTCAAAAAAAAAGTTAGCCTCGTTTCTCATCATTTTGGACCATGGGCTATAGCCCATATCGTACGGCGTACTATAGCGCGCCGTTTTTCATCATTTTTGAGGATTTGAAAAAATGACAAAATGACAAAAACGATGGGTTATAGCCCATGTTTTTTGAAATTTTGAAAAAAAAAGTTAGCCTCGTTTCTCATCATTTTGGATAATGGGCTATAGCCCATATCGTACGGCGTACTATAGCGCGCCGTTTTTCATCATTTTTGAGGATTTGAAAAAAATGACAAAATGACAAAAACGATGGGTTATAGCCCATGTTTTTTGAAATTTTGAAAAAAAAAGTTAGCCTCGTTTCTCATCATTTTGGATAATGGGCTATAGCCCATATCGTACGGCATACTATAGCGCGCCGTTTTTCATCATTTTTGAGGATTTGAAAAAAATGACGAAATGACAAAAACGATGGGTTATAGCCCATGTTTTTTGAAATTTTGAAAAAAAAAGTTAGCCTCGTTTCTCATCATTTTGGACCATGGGCTATAGCCCATATCGTACGGCATACTATAGCGCGCCGTGTTTCATCATTTTTGAGGATTTGAAAAAAATGACGAAATGACAAACACGATGGGTTATAGCCCAAGTTTTTTGAAATTTTGAAAAAAAAAGTTAGCCTCGTTTCTCATCATTTTGGACCATGGGCTATAGCCCATATCGTACGGCATACTATAGCGCGCCATTTTTCATCATTTTTGAGGATTTGAAAAAAATGACGAAATAACAAAAACGATGGGTTATAGCCCATGTTTTTTGAAATTTTGAAAAAAAAAGTTAGCCTCGTTTCTCATCATTTTGGACCATGGGCTATAGCCCATATCGTACGGCATACTATAGCGCGCCGTTTTTCATCATTTTTGAGGATTTTAAAAAAATGACGAAATGACAAAAACGATGGGTTATAGCCCATGTTTTTTGAAATTTTGAAAAAAAAAAGTTAGCCTCGTTTCTCATCATTTTGGACCATGGGCTATAGCCCATATCGTACGGCATACTATAGCGCGCCGTTTTTCATCATTTTTGAGGATTTGAAAAAAATGACGAAATGACAAAAACGATGGGTTATAGCCCATGTTTTTTGAAATTTCAAAAAAAAAGTTAGCCTCGTTTCTCATCATTTTGGACCATGGGCTATAGCCCATATCGTACGGCGTACTATAGCACGCCGTTTTTCATCATTTTTGAGGATTTGAAAAAAATGACGAAATGACAAAAACGATGGGTTATAGCCCATGTTTTTTGAAATTTTGAAAAAAAAAGTTAGCCTCGTTTCTCATCATTTTGGACCATGGGCTATAGCCCATATCGTACGGCATACTATAGCGCGCCGTTTTTCATCATTTTTGAGGATTTGGAAAAAATGACGAAATGACAAAAACGATGGGTTATAGCCCAAGTTTTTTTAAATTTTGAAAAAAAAAGTTAGCCTCGTTTCTCATCATTTTGGACCATGGGCTATAGCCCATATCGTACGGCATACTATAGCGCGCCGTGTTTCATCATTTTTGAGGATTTGAAAAAATGACGAAATGACAAAAACGATGGGTTATAGCCCATGTTTTTTGAAATTTTGAAAAAAAAAAAGTTAGCCTCGTTTCTCATCATTTTGGACCATGGGCTATAGCCCATATCGTACTGCATACTATAGCGCGCCGTTTTTCATCATTTTTGAGGATTTAATTTTTTTTACGAAATGACAAAAACGATGGGTTATAGCCCATGTTTTTTGAAATTTTGAAAAAAAAAGTTAGCCTCGTTTCTCATCATTTTGGACCATGGGCTATAGCCCATATCGTACGGCATACTATAGCGCGCCGTTTTTCATTATTTTTGAGGATTTGAAAAAAATGACGAAATGACAAAAACCATGGGTTATAGCCCATGTTTTTTGAAATTTAGAAAAAAATAGTTAGCCTCGTTTCTCATCATTTTGGACCATGGGCTATAGCCCATATCGTACGGCATACTATAGCGCGCCGTTTTTCATCATTTTTGAGGATTTGAAAAAAATGACGAAATGACAAAAACGATGGGTTATAGCCCATGTTTTTTGAAATTTTGAAAAAAAAAGTTAGCCTCGTTTCTCATCATTTTGGACCATGGGCTATAGCCCATATCGTACGGCATACTATAGCGCGCCGTTTTTCATCATTTTTGAGGATTTGAAAAAAATGACGAAATGACAAAAACGATGGGTTATAGCCCATGTTTTTTTTTATTTTGAAAAAAAAAGTTAGCCTCGTTTCTCATCATTTTGGACCATGGGCTATAGCCCATATCGTACGGCATACTATAGCGCGCCGTTTTTCATCATTTTTGAGGATTTAAAAAAAATGACGAAATGACAAAAACGATGGGTTATAGCCCATGTTTTTTGAAATTTTGAAAAAAAAAGTTAGCCTCGTTTCTCATCATTTTGGACCATGGGCTATAGCCCATATCGTACGGCATACTATAGCGCGCCGTTTTTCATCATTTTTGAGGATTTGAAAAAAATGACGAAATGACAAAAACGATGGGTTATAGCCCATGTTTTTTGAAATTTCAAAAAAAAAGTTAGCCTCGTTTCTCATCATTTTGGACCATGGGCTATAGCCCATATCGTACGGCGTACTATAGCGCGCCGTTTTTCATCATTTTTGAGGATTTGAAAAAAATTACGAAATGACAAAAACGATGGGTTATAGCCCATGTTTTTTGAAATTTCAAAAAAAAAGTTAGCCTCGTTTCTCATCATTTTGGACCATGGGCTATAGCCCATATCGTACGGCGTACTATAGCGCGCCGTTTTTCATCATTTTTGAGGATTTGAAAAAAATGACGAAATGACAAAAACGATGGGTTATAGCCCATGTTTTTTGAAATTTCAAAAAAAAAGTTAGCCTCGTTTCTCATCATTTTGGACCATGGGCTATAGCCCATATCGTACGGCGTACTATAGCGCGCCGTTTTTCATCATTTTTGAGGATTTGAAAAAATGACAAAATGACAAAAACGATGGGTTATAGCCCATGTTTTTTGAAATTTTGAAAAAAAAAGTTAGCCTCGTTTCTCATCATTTTGGATAATGGGCTATAGCCCATATCGTACGGCGTACTATAGCGCGCCGTTTTTCATCATTTTTGAGGATTTGAAAAAAATGACAAAATGACAAAAACGATGGGTTATAGCCCATGTTTTTTGAAATTTTGAAAAAAAAAGTTAGCCTCGTTTCTCATCATTTTGGATAATGGGCTATAGCCCATATCGTACGGCATACTATAGCGCGCCGTTTTTCATCATTTTTGAGGATTTGAAAAAAATGACGAAATGACAAAAACGATGGGTTATAGCCCATGTTTTTTGAAATTTTGAAAAAAAAAGTTAGCCTCGTTTCTCATCATTTTGGACCATGGGCTATAGCCCATATCGTACGGCATACTATAGCGCGCCGTGTTTCATCATTTTTGAGGATTTGAAAAAAATGACGAAATGACAAACACGATGGGTTATAGCCCAAGTTTTTTGAAATTTTGAAAAAAAAAGTTAGCCTCGTTTCTCATCATTTTGGACCATGGGCTATAGCCCATATCGTACGGCATACTATAGCGCGCCATTTTTCATCATTTTTGAGGATTTGAAAAAAATGACGAAATAACAAAAACGATGGGTTATAGCCCATGTTTTTTGAAATTTTGAAAAAAAAAGTTAGCCTCGTTTCTCATCATTTTGGACCATGGGCTATAGCCCATATCGTACGGCATACTATAGCGCGCCGTTTTTCATCATTTTTGAGGATTTTAAAAAAATGACGAAATGACAAAAACGATGGGTTATAGCCCATGTTTTTTGAAATTTTGAAAAAAAAAGTTAGCCTCGTTTCTCATCATTTTGGACCATGGGCTATAGCCCATATCGTACGGCATACTATAGCGCGCCGTTTTTCATCATTTTTGAGGATTTGAAAAAAATGACGAAATGACAAAAACGATGGGTTATAGCCCATGTTTTTTGAAATTTCAAAAAAAAAGTTAGCCTCGTTTCTCATCATTTTGGACCATGGGCTATAGCCCATATCGTACGGCGTACTATAGCACGCCGTTTTTCATCATTTTTGAGGATTTGAAAAAAATGACGAAATGACAAAAACGATGGGTTATAGCCCATGTTTTTTGAAATTTTGAAAAAAAAAGTTAGCCTCGTTTCTCATCATTTTGGACCATGGGCTATAGCCCATATCGTACGGCATACTATAGCGCGCCGTTTTTCATCATTTTTGAGGATTTGGAAAAAATGACGAAATGACAAAAACGATGGGTTATAGCCCAAGTTTTTTTAAATTTTGAAAAAAAAAGTTAGCCTCGTTTCTCATCATTTTGGACCATGGGCTATAGCCCATATCGTACGGCATACTATAGCGCGCCGTGTTTCATCATTTTTGAGGATTTGAAAAAATGACGAAATGACAAAAACGATGGGTTATAGCCCATGTTTTTTGAAATTTTGAAAAAAAAAAAGTTAGCCTCGTTTCTCATCATTTTGGACCATGGGCTATAGCCCATATCGTACTGCATACTATAGCGCGCCGTTTTTCATCATTTTTGAGGATTTAATTTTTTTTACGAAATGACAAAAACGATGGGTTATAGCCCATGTTTTTTGAAATTTTGAAAAAAAAAGTTAGCCTCGTTTCTCATCATTTTGGACCATGGGCTATAGCCCATATCGTACGGCATACTATAGCGCGCCGTTTTTCATTATTTTTGAGGATTTGAAAAAAATGACGAAATGACAAAAACCATGGGTTATAGCCCATGTTTTTTGAAATTTAGAAAAAAATAGTTAGCCTCGTTTCTCATCATTTTGGACCATGGGCTATAGCCCATATCGTACGGCATACTATAGCGCGCCGTTTTTCATCATTTTTGAGGATTTGAAAAAAATGACGAAATGACAAAAACGATGGGTTATAGCCCATGTTTTTTGAAATTTTGAAAAAAAAAGTTAGCCTCGTTTCTCATCATTTTGGACCATGGGCTATAGCCCATATCGTACGGCATACTATAGCGCGCCGTTTTTCATCATTTTTGAGAATTAAAAAAGAAATGACGAAATGACAAAAACGATGGGTTATAGCCCATGTTTTTTGAAATTTTGGAAAAAAAAGTTAGCCTCGTTTCTCATCATTTTGGACCATGGGCTATAGCCCATATCGTACGGCATACTATAGCGCGCCGTTTTTCATCATTTTTGAGGATTTGAAAAAAATGACGAAATGACAAAAACGATGGGTTATAGCCCATGTTTTTTGAAATTTTGAAAAAAAAAGTTAGCCTCGTTTCTCATCATTTTGGACCATGGGCTATATCCCATATCGTACGGCATACTATAGCGCGCCGTTTTTCATCATTTTTGAGGATTTGAAAAAAATGACGAAATGACAAAAACGATGGGTTATAGCCCATGTTTTTTGAAATTTTGAAAAAAAAAGTTAGCCTCGTTTCTCATCATTATGGACCATGGGCTATAGCCCATATCGTACGGCATACTATAGCACGCCGTTTTTCATCATTTTTGAGGATTTGAAAAAAATGACGAAATGACAAAAACGATGGGTTATAGCCCATGTTTTTTGAAATTTTGAAAAAAAAAGTTAGCCTCGTTTCTCATCATTTTGGACCATGGGCTATAGCCCATATCGTACGGCATACTATAGCGCGCCGTTTTTCATCATTTTTGAGGATTTGAAAAAAATGACGAAATGACAAAAACGATGGGTTATAGCCCATGTTTTTTGAAATTTCAAAAAAAAAAGTTAGCCTCGTTTCTCATCATTTTGGATCATGGGCTATAGCCCATATCGTACGGCGTACTACAGCGCGCCGTTTTTCATCATTTTTGAGGATTTGAAAAAAATGACGAAATGACAAAAACGATGGGTTATAGCCCATGTTTTTTTTTATTTTGAAAAAAAAAGTTAGCCTCGTTTCTCATCATTTTGGACCATGGGCTATAGCCCATATCGTACGGCATACTATAGCGCGCCGTTTTTCATCATTTTTGAGGATTTTAAAAAAATGACGAAATGACAAAAACGATGGGTTATAGCCCATGTTTTTTGAAATTTTGAAAAAAAAAGTTAGCCTCGTTTCTCATCATTTTGGACCATGGGCTATAGCCCATATCGTACGGCATACTATAGCGCGCCGTTTTTCATCATTTTTGAGGATTTGAAAAAAATGACGAAATGACAAAAACGATGGGTTATAGCCCATGTTTTTTGAAATTTCAAAAAAAAAGTTAGCCTCGTTTCTCATCATTTTGGATAATGGTTAGAAGCTGTTTTTCAACAACCAAAAGTGTCAAATAATGTTTTAGGAGCTGTTTCTCAATAACCAAAAGTGTAAAATAATGTTTTAGGAGCTGTTTCTCAACAACCAAAGTGTCAAATAATGGTTAGAAGCTGTTTTTCAACAACCAAAAGTGTCAAATAATGTTTTAGGAGCTGTTTCTCAATAACCAAAAGTGTCAAATAATGTTTTAGGAGCTGTTTCTCAACAACCAAAGTGTCAAATAATGGTTAGAAGCTGTTTTTCAACAACCAAAAGTGTCAAATAATGTTTTAGGAGCTGTTTCTCAATAACCAAAAGTGTAAAATAATGTTTTAGGAGCTGTTTCTCAACAACCAAAGTGTCAAATAATGGTTAGAAGCTGTTTTTCAACAACCAAAAGTGTCAAATAATGTTTTAGGAGCTGTTTCTCAACAACCAAAGTGTCAAATAATGTTTTAGGAGCTGTTTTTCAACAACCAAAAGTGTCAAATAATGTTTTAGGAGCTGTTTCTCAATAACCAAAAGTGTAAAATAATGTTTTAGGAGCTGTTTCTCAACAACCAAAGTGTCAAATAATGGTTAGAAGCTGTTTTTCAACAACCAAAAGTGTCAAATAATGTTTTAGGAGCTGTTTCTCAATAACCAAAAGTGTAAAATAATGTTTTAGGAGCTGTTTCTCAACAACCAAAGTGTCAAATAATGGTTAGAAGCTGTTTTTCAACAACCAAAAGTGTCAAATAATGTTTTAGGAGCTGTTTCTCAATAACCAAAAGTGTAAAATAATGTTTTAGGAGCTGTTTCTCAACAACCAAAGTGTCAAATAATGGTTAGAAGCTGTTTTTCAACAACCAAAAGTGTCAAATAATGTTTTAGGAGCTGTTTCTCAACAACCAAAGTGTCAAATAATGGTTAGAAGCTGTTTTTCAACAACCAAAAGTGTCAAATAATGTTTTAGGAGCTGTTTCTCAATAACCAAAAGTGTAAAATAATGTTTTAGGAGCTGTTTCTCAACAACCAAAGTGTCAAATAATGGTTAGAAGCTGTTTTTCAACAACCAAAAGTGTCAAATAATGTTTTAGGAGCTGTTTCTCAACAACCAAAAGTGTAAAATAATGTTTTAGGAGCTGTTTCTCAACAACCAAAGTGTCAAATAATGGTTAGAAGCTGTTTTTCAACAACCAAAAGTGTCAAATAATGTTTTGGGAGCTGTTTCTCAATAACCAAAAGTGTAAAATAATGTTTTAGGAGCTGTTTCTCAACAACCAAAGTGTCAAATAATGGTTAGAAGCTGTTTTTCAACAACCAAAAGTGTCAAATAATGTTTTGGGAGCTGTTTCTCAACAACCAAAAGTGTAAAATAATGTTTTAGGAGCTGTTTCTCAACAACCAAAGTGTCAAATAATGTTTTAGGAGCTGTTTCTCAATAACCAAAAGTGTAAAATAATGTTTTAGGAGCTGTTTCTCAACAACCAAAGTGTCAAATAATGGTTAGAAGCTGTTTTTCAACAACCAAAAGTGTCAAATAATGTTTTAGGAGCTGTTTCTCAATAACCAAAAGTGTAAAATAATGTTTTAGGAGCTGTTTCTCAACAACCAAAGTGTCAAATAATGGTTAGAAGCTGTTTTTCAACAACCAAAAGTGTAAAATAATGTTTTAGGAGCTGTTTCTCAACAACCAAAGTGTCAAATAATGGTTAGAAGCTGTTTTTCAACAACCAAAAGTGTCAAATAATGTTTTAGGAGCTGTTTCTCAATAACCAAAAGTGTAAAATAATGTTTTAGGAGCTGTTTCTCAACAACCAAAGTGTCAAATAATGGTTAGAAGCTGTTTTTCAACAACCAAAAGTGTCAAATAATGTTTTAGGAGCTGTTTCTCAATAACCAAAAGTGTAAAATAATGTTTTGCACACGTAAAATAAGAAATCGTAAAATGGGAAATCGTAAATGAGAAATGAGAAATAAGAAATGAGAAATAATAAGAAATGAGAAATGAGAAATAATAAGAAATAAGAAATGAGAAATAATAAGAAATGAGATATGAGAAATGAGAAATAATAAGAAATGAGAAATAATAAGAAAATTAGAAATAATAAGAAATGAGAAATAATAAGTGTCAAATAATGGTTAGAAGCTGTTTTTCAACAGCCAAAAGTGTCAAATAATGTTTTAGGAGCTGTTTCTCAACAACCAAAAGTGTCAAATAATGGTTAGAAGCTGTTTTTCAACAGCCAAAAGTGTCAAATAATGTTTTAGGAGCTGTTTCTCAATAACCAAAAGTGTAAAATAATGTTTTAGGAGCTGTTTCTCAACAACCAAAGTGTCAAATAATGGTTAGAAGCTGTTTTTCAACAACCAAAAGTGTCAAATAATGTTTTAGGAGCTGTTTCTCAATAACCAAAAGTGTAAAATAATGTTTTAGGAGCTGTTTCTCAACAACCAAAGTGTCAAATAATGGTTAGAAGCTGTTTTTCAACAACCAAAAGTGTCAAATAATGTTTTAGGAGCTGTTTCTCAACAACCAAAAGTGTAAAATAATGTTTTAGGAGCTGTTTCTCAACAACCAAAGTGTCAAATAATGGTTAGAAGCTGTTTTTCAACAACCAAAAGTGTCAAATAATGTTTTAGGAGCTGTTTCTCAATAACCAAAAGTGTAAAATAATGTTTTAGGAGCTGTTTCTCAACAACCAAAGTGTCAAATAATGGTTAGAAGCTGTTTTTCAACAACCAAAAGTGTCAAATAATGTTTTAGGAGCTGTTTCTCAAAAACCAAAAGTGTAAAATAATGTTTTAGGAGCTGTTTCTCAACAACCAAAGTGTCAAATAATGGTTAGAAGCTGTTTTTCAACAACCAAAAGTGTCAAATAATGTTTTAGGAGCTGTTTCTCAATAACCAAAAGTGTAAAATAATGTTTTAGGAGCTGTTTCTCAACAACCAAAGTGTCAAATAATGGTTAGAAGCTGTTTTTCAACAACCAAAAGTGTCAAATAATGTTTTAGGAGCTGTTTCTCAATAACCAAAAGTGTAAAATAATGTTTTAGGAGCTGTTTCTCAACAACCAAAGTGTCAAATAATGGTTAGAAGCTGTTTTTCAACAACCAAAAGTGTCAAATAATGTTTTAGGAGCTGTTTCTCAATAACCAAAAGTGTAAAATAATGTTTTAGGAGCTGTTTCTCAACAACCAAAGTGTCAAATAATGGTTAGAAGCTGTTTTTCAACAACCAAAAGTGTCAAATAATGTTTTAGGAGCTGTTTCTCAATAACCAAAAGTGTAAAATAATGTTTTAGGAGCTGTTTCTCAACAACCAAAGTGTCAAATAATGGTTAGAAGCTGTTTTTCAACAACCAAAAGTGTCAAATAATGTTTTAGGAGCTGTTTCTCAATAACCAAAAGTGTAAAATAATGTTTTAGGAGCTGTTTCTCAACAACCAAAGTGTCAAATAATGGTTAGAAGCTGTTTTTCAACAACCAAAAGTGTCAAATAATGTTTTAGGAGCTGTTTCTCAATAACCAAAAGTGTCAAATAATGTTTTAGGAGCTGTTTCTCAACAACCAAAGTGTCAAATAATGGTTAGAAGCTGTTTTTCAACAACCAAAAGTGTCAAATAATGGTTAGAAGCTGTTTTTCAACAACCAAAAGTGTCAAATAATGTTTTAGGAGCTGTTTCTCAATAACCAAAAGTGTAAAATAATGTTTTAGGAGCTGTTTCTCAACAACCAAAGTGTCAAATAATGGTTAGAAGCTGTTTTTCAACAACCAAAAGTGTCAAATAATGTTTTAGGAGCTGTTTCTCAATAACCAAAAGTGTAAAATAATGTTTTAGGAGCTGTTTCTCAACAACCAAAGTGTCAAATAATGGTTAGAAGCTGTTTTTCAACAACCAAAAGTGTCAAATAATGTTTTAGGAGCTGTTTCTCAATAACCAAAAGTGTAAAATAATGTTTTAGGAGCTGTTTCTCAACAACCAAAGTGTCAAATAATGGTTAGAAGCTGTTTTTCAACAACCAAAAGTGTCAAATAATGTTTTAGGAGCTGTTTCTCAATAACCAAAAGTGTCAAATAATGTTTTAGGAGCTGTTTCTCAACAACCAAAGTGTCAAATAATGGTTAGAAGCTGTTTTTCAACAACCAAAAGTGTCAAATAATGTTTTAGGAGCTGTTTCTCAATAACCAAAAGTGTAAAATAATGTTTTAGGAGCTGTTTCTCAACAACCAAAGTGTCAAATAATGGTTAGAAGCTGTTTTTCAACAACCAAAAGTGTCAAATAATGTTTTAGGAGCTGTTTCTCAACAACCAAAGTGTCAAATAATGTTTTAGGAGCTGTTTTTCAACAACCAAAAGTGTCAAATAATGTTTTAGGAGCTGTTTCTCAATAACCAAAAGTGTAAAATAATGTTTTAGGAGCTGTTTCTCAACAACCAAAGTGTCAAATAATGGTTAGAAGCTGTTTTTCAACAACCAAAAGTGTCAAATAATGTTTTAGGAGCTGTTTCTCAATAACCAAAAGTGTAAAATAATGTTTTAGGAGCTGTTTCTCAACAACCAAAGTGTCAAATAATGGTTAGAAGCTGTTTTTCAACAACCAAAAGTGTCAAATAATGTTTTAGGAGCTGTTTCTCAATAACCAAAAGTGTAAAATAATGTTTTAGGAGCTGTTTCTCAACAACCAAAGTGTCAAATAATGGTTAGAAGCTGTTTTTCAACAACCAAAAGTGTCAAATAATGTTTTAGGAGCTGTTTCTCAATAACCAAAAGTGTAAAATAATGTTTTAGGAGCTGTTTCTCAACAACCAAAGTGTCAAATAATGGTTAGAAGCTGTTTTTCAACAACCAAAAGTGTCAAATAATGTTTTAGGAGCTGTTTCTCAATAACCAAAAGTGTAAAATAATGTTTTAGGAGCTGTTTCTCAACAACCAAAGTGTCAAATAATGGTTAGAAGCTGTTTTTCAACAACCAAAAGTGTCAAATAATGTTTTAGGAGCTGTTTCTCAATAACCAAAAGTGTAAAATAATGTTTTAGGAGCTGTTTCTCAACAACCAAAGTGTCAAATAATGGTTAGAAGCTGTTTTTCAACAACCAAAAGTGTCAAATAATGTTTTAGGAGCTGTTTCTCAATAACCAAAAGTGTAAAATAATGTTTTAGGAGCTCTTTCTCAACAACCAAAGTGTCAAATAATGGTTAGAAGCTGTTTTTCAACAACCAAAAGTGTCAAATAATGTTTTAGGAGCTGTTTCTCAATAACCAAAAGTGTAAAATAATGTTTTACGAGCTGTTTCTCAACAACCAAAGTGTCAAATAATGGTTAGAAGCTGTTTTTCAACAACCAAAAGTGTCAAATAATGTTTTATGAGCTGTTTCTCAATAACCAAAAGTGTAAAATAATGTTTTAGGAGCTGTTTCTCAACAACCAAAGTGTCAAATAATGGTTAGAAGCTGTTTTTCAACAACCAAAAGTGTCAAATAATGTTTTAGGAGCTGTTTCTCAATAACCAAAAGTGTAAAATAATGTTTAGGAGCTGTTTCTCAACAACCAAAGTGTCAAATAATGGTTAGAAGCTGTTTTTCAACAACCAAAAGTGTCAAATAATGTTTTAGGAGCTGTTTCTCAACAACCAAAAGTGTAAAATAATGTTTTAGGAGCTGTTTCTCAACAACCAAAGTGTCAAATAATGGTTCGAAGCTGTTTTTCAACAACCAAAAGTGTCAAATAATGTTTTGGGAGCTGTTTCTCAATAACCAAAAGTGTAAAATAATGTTTTAGGAGCTGTTTCTCAACAACCAAAGTGTCAAATAATGGTTAGAAGCTGTTTTTCAACAACCAAAAGTGTCAAATAATGTTTTGGGAGCTGTTTCTCAACAACCAAAAGTGTAAAATAATGTTTTAGGAGCTGTTTCTCAACAACCAAAGTGTCAAATAATGGTTAGAAGCTGTTTTTCAACAACCAAAAGTGTCAAATAATGTTTTAGGAGCTGTTTCTCAACAACCAAAAGTGTAAAATAATGTTTTAGGAGCTGTTTCTCAACAACCAAAGTGTCAAATAATGGTTAGAAGCTGTTTTTCAACAACCAAAAGTGTCAAATAATGTTTTAGGAGCTGTTTCTCAACAACCAAAGTGTCAAATAATGTTTTAGGAGCTGTTTTTCAACAACCAAAAGTGTCAAATAATGTTTTAGGAGCTGTTTCTCAATAACCAAAAGTGTAAAATAATGTTTTAGGAGCTGTTTCTCAACAACCAAAGTGTCAAATAATGGTTAGAAGCTGTTTTTCAACAACCAAAAGTGTCAAATAATGTTTTAGGAGCTGTTTCTCAATAACCAAAAGTGTAAAATAATGTTTTAGGAGCTGTTTCTCAACAACCAAAGTGTCAAATAATGGTTAGAAGCTGTTTTTCAACAACCAAAAGTGTCAAATAATGTTTTAGGAGCTGTTTCTCAATAACCAAAAGTGTAAAATAATGTTTTAGGAGCTGTTTCTCAACAACCAAAGTGTCAAATAATGGTTAGAAGCTGTTTTTCAACAACCAAAAGTGTCAAATAATGTTTTAGGAGCTGTTTCTCAATAACCAAAAGTGTAAAATAATGTTTTAGGAGCTGTTTCTCAACAACCAAAGTGTCAAATAATGGTTAGAAGCTGTTTTTCAACAACCAAAAGTGTCAAATAATGTTTTAGGAGCTGTTTCTCAATAACCAAAAGTGTAAAATAATGTTTTACGAGCTGTTTCTCAACAACCAAAGTGTCAAATAATGGTTAGAAGCTGTTTTTCAACAACCAAAAGTGTCAAATAATGTTTTATGAGCTGTTTCTCAATAACCAAAAGTGTAAAATAATGTTTTAGGAGCTGTTTCTCAACAACCAAAGTGTCAAATAATGGTTAGAAGCTGTTTTTCAACAACCAAAAGTGTCAAATAATGTTTTAGGAGCTGTTTCTCAATAACCAAAAGTGTAAAATAATGTTTTAGGAGCTGTTTCTCAACAACCAAAGTGTCAAATAATGGTTAGAAGCTGTTTTTCAACAACCAAAAGTGTCAAATAATGTTTTAGGAGCTGTTTCTCAATAACCAAAAGTGTAAAATAATGTTTAGGAGCTGTTTCTCAACAACCAAAGTGTCAAATAATGGTTAGAAGCTGTTTTTCAACAACCAAAAGTGTCAAATAATGTTTTAGGAGCTGTTTCTCAACAACCAAAAGTGTAAAATAATGTTTTAGGAGCTGTTTCTCAACAACCAAAGTGTCAAATAATGGTTAGAAGCTGTTTTTCAACAACCAAAAGTGTCAAATAATGTTTTGGGAGCTGTTTCTCAATAACCAAAAGTGTAAAATAATGTTTTAGGAGCTGTTTCTCAACAACCAAAGTGTCAAATAATGGTTAGAAGCTGTTTTTCAACAACCAAAAGTGTCAAATAATGTTTTGGGAGCTGTTTCTCAACAACCAAAAGTGTAAAATAATGTTTTAGGAGCTGTTTCTCAACAACCAAAGTGTCAAATAATGGTTAGAAGCTGTTTTTCAACAACCAAAAGTGTCAAATAATGTTTTAGGAGCTGTTTCTCAACAACCAAAAGTGTAAAATAATGTTTTAGGAGCTGTTTCTCAACAACCAAAGTGTCAAATAATGGTTAGAAGCTGTTTTTCAACAACCAAAAGTGTCAAATAATGTTTTAGGAGCTGTTTCTCAATAACCAAAAGTGTAAAATAATGTTTTAGGAGCTGTTTCTCAACAACCAAAGTGTCAAATAATGGTTAGAAGCTGTTTTTCAACAACCAAAAGTGTCAAATAATGTTTTAGGAGCTGTTTCTCAATAACCAAAAGTGTAAAAGAATGTTTTAGGAGCTGTTTCTCAACAACCAAAGTGTCAAATAATGGTTAGAAGCTGTTTTTCAACAACCAAAAGTGTCAAATAATGTTTTAGGAGCTGTTTCTCAACAACCAAAAGTGTAAAATAATGTTTTAGGAGCTGTTTCTCAACAACCAAAGTGTCAAATAATGGTTAGAAGCTGTTTTTCAACAACCAAAAGTGTCAAATAATGTTTTAGCAGCTGTTTCTCAACAACCAAAAGTGTAAAATAATGTTTTAGGAGCTGTTTCTCAACAACCAAAGTGTCAAATAATGGTTAGAAGCTGTTTTTCAACAACCAAAAGTGTCAAATAATGTTTTAGGAGCTGTTTCTCAATAACCAAAAGTGTAAAATAATGTTTTAGGAGCTGTTTCTCAACAACCAAAGTGTCAAATAATGGTTAGAAGCTGTTTTTCAACAACCAAAAGTGTCAAATAATGTTTTAGGAGCTGTTTCTCAATAACCAAAAGTGTAAAATAATGTTTTAGGAGCTGTTTCTCAACAACCAAAGTGTCAAATAATGGTTAGAAGCTGTTTTTCAACAACCAAAAGTGTCAAATAATGTTTTAGGAGCTGTTTCTCAACAACCAAAGTGTCAAATAATGGTTAGAAGCTGTTTTTCAACAACCAAAAGTGTCAAATAATGTTTTAGGAGCTGTTTCTCAATAACCAAAAGTGTAAAATAATGTTTTAGGAGCTGTTTCTCAACAACCAAAGTGTCAAATAATGGTTAGAAGCTGTTTTTCAACAACCAAAAGTGTCAAATAATGTTTTAGGAGCTGTTTCTCAATAACCAAAAGTGTAAAATAATGTTTTAGGAGCTGTTTCTCAACAACCAAAGTGTCAAATAATGGTTAGAAGCTGTTTTTCAACAACCAAAAGTGTCAAATAATGTTTTAGGAGCTGTTTCTCAACAACCAAAGTGTCAAATAATGGTTAGAAGCTGTTTTTCAACAACCAAAAGTGTCAAATAATGTTTTAGGAGCTGTTTCTCAATAACCAAAAGTGTAAAATAATGTTTTAGGAGCTGTTTCTCAACAACCAAAGTGTCAAATAATGGTTAGAAGCTGTTTTTCAACAACCAAAAGTGTCAAATAATGTTTTAGGAGCTGTTTCTCAACAACCAAAAGTGTAAAATAATGTTTTAGGAGCTGTTTCTCAACAACCAAAGTGTCAAATAATGGTTAGAAGCTGTTTTTCAACAACCAAAAGTGTCAAATAATGTTTTAGGAGCTGTTTCTCAACAACCAAAGTGTCAAATAATGGTTAGAAGCTGTTTTTCAACAACCAAAAGTGTCAAATAATGTTTTAGGAGCTGTTTCTCAATAACCAAAAGTGTAAAATAATGTTTTAGGAGCTGTTTCTCAACAACCAAAGTGTCAAATAATGGTTAGAAGCTGTTTTTCAACAACCAAAAGTGTCAAATAATGTTTTAGGAGCTGTTTCTCAACAACCAAAAGTGTAAAATAATGTTTTAGGAGCTGTTTCTCAACAACCAAAGTGTCAAATAATGGTTAGAAGCTGTTTTTCAACAACCAAAAGTGTCAAATAATGTTTTGGGAGCTGTTTCTCAATAACCAAAAGTGTAAAATAATGTTTTAGGAGCTGTTTCTCAACAACCAAAGTGTCAAATAATGGTTAGAAGCTGTTTTTCAACAACCAAAAGTGTCAAATAATGTTTTGGGAGCTGTTTCTCAACAACCAAAAGTGTAAAATAATGTTTTAGGAGCTGTTTCTCAACAACCAAAGTGTCAAATAATGGTTAGAAGCTGTTTTTCAACAACCAAAAGTGTCAAATAATGTTTTAGGAGCTGTTTCTCAACAACCAAAAGTGTAAAATAATGTTTTAGGAGCTGTTTCTCAACAACCAAAGTGTCAAATAATGGTTAGAAGCTGTTTTTCAACAACCAAAAGTGTCAAATAATGTTTTAGGAGCTGTTTCTCAATAACCAAAAGTGTAAAATAATGTTTTAGGAGCTGTTTCTCAACAACCAAAGTGTCAAATAATGGTTAGAAGCTGTTTTTCAACAACCAAAACTGTCAAATAATGTTTTAGGAGCTGTTTCTCAATAACCAAAAGTGTAAAATAATGTTTTAGGAGCTGTTTCTCAACAACCAAAGTGTCAAATAATGGTTAGAAGCTGTTTTTCAACAACCAAAAGTGTCAAATAATGTTTTAGGAGCTGTTTCTCAATAACCAAAAGTGTAAAAGAATGTTTTAGGAGCTGTTTCTCAACAACCAAAGTGTCAAATAATGTTTAGAAGCTGTTTTTCAACAACCAAAAGTGTCAAATAATGTTTTAGGAGCTGTTTCTCAACAACCAAAAGTGTAAAATAATGTTTTAGGAGCTGTTTCTCAACAACCAAAGTGTCAAATAATGGTTAGAAGCTGTTTTTCAACAACCAAAAGTGTCAAATAATGTTTTAGCAGCTGTTTCTCAACAACCAAAAGTGTAAAATAATGTTTTAGGAGCTGTTTCTCAACAACCAAAGTGTCAAATAATGGTTAGAAGCTGTTTTTCAACAACCAAAAGTGTCAAATAATGTTTTAGGAGCTGTTTCTCAATAACCAAAAGTGTAAAATAATGTTTTAGGAGCTGTTTCTCAACAACCAAAGTGTCAAATAATGGTTAGAAGCTGTTTTTCAACAACCAAAAGTGTCAAATAATGTTTTAGGAGCTGTTTCTCAATAACCAAAAGTGTAAAATAATGTTTTAGGAGCTGTTTCTCAACAACCAAAGTGTCAAATAATGGTTAGAAGCTGTTTTTCAACAACCAAAAGTGTAAAATAATGTTTTAGGAGCTGTTTCTCAACAACCAAAGTGTCAAATAATGGTTAGAAGCTGTTTTTCAACAACCAAAAGTGTCAAATAATGTTTTAGGAGCTGTTTCTCAATAACCAAAAGTGTAAAATAATGTTTTAGGAGCTGTTTCTCAACAACCAAAGTGTCAAATAATGGTTAGAAGCTGTTTTTCAACAACCAAAAGTGTCAAATAATGTTTTAGGAGCTGTTTCTCAATAACCAAAAGTGTAAAATAATGTTTTAGGAGCTGTTTCTCAACAACCAAAGTGTCAAATAATGGTTAGAAGCTGTTTTTCAACAACCAAAAGTGTCAAATAATGTTTTAGGAGCTGTTTCTCAATAACCAAAAGTGTAAAATAATGTTTTACGAGCTGTTTCTCAACAACCAAAGTGTCAAATAATGGTTAGAATCTGTTTTTCAACAACCAAAAGTGTCAAATAATGTTTTAGGAGCTGTTTCTCAACAACCAAAAGTGTAAAATAATGTTTTAGGAGCTGTTTCTCAACAACCAAAGTGTCAAATAATGGTTAGAAGCTGTTTTTCAACAACCAAAAGTGTCAAATAATGTTTTAGGAGCTGTTTCTCAATAACCAAAAGTGTAAAAGAATGTTTTAGGAGCTGTTTCTCAACAACCAAAGTGTCAAATAATGGTTAGAAGCTGTTTTTCAACAACCAAAAGTGTCAAATAATGTTTTAGGAGCTGTTTCTCAATAACCAAAAGTGTAAAATAATGTTTTAGGAGCTGTTTCTCAACAACCAAAGTGTCAAATAATGGTTAGAAGCTGTTTTTCAACAACCAAAAGTGTCAAATAATGTTTTAGGAGCTGTTTCTCAATAACCAAAAGTGTAAAATAATGTTTTAGGAGCTGTTTCTCAACAACCAAAGTGTCAAATAATGGTTAGAAGCTGTTTTTCAACAACCAAAAGTGTAAAATAATGTTTTAGGAGCTGTTTCTCAACAACCAAAGTGTCAAATAATGGTTAGAAGCTGTTTTTCAACAACCAAAAGTGTCAAATAATGTTTTAGGAGCTGTTTCTCAATAACCAAAAGTGTAAAATAATGTTTTAGGAGCTGTTTCTCAACAACCAAAGTGTCAAATAATGGTTAGAAGCTGTTTTTCAACAACCAAAAGTGTCAAATAATGTTTTAGGAGCTGTTTCTCAATAACCAAAAGTGTAAAATAATGTTTTAGGAGCTGTTTCTCAACAACCAAAGTGTCAAATAATGGTTAGAAGCTGTTTTTCAACAACCAAAAGTGTCAAATAATGTTTTAGGAGCTGTTTCTCAACAACCAAAGTGTCAAATAATGGTTAGAAGCTGTTTTTCAACAACCAAAAGTGTCAAATAATGTTTTAGGAGCTGTTTCTCAATAACCAAAAGTGTAAAATAATGTTTTAGGAGCTGTTTCTCAACAACCAAAGTGTCAAATAATGGTTAGAAGCTGTTTTTCAACAACCAAAAGTGTCAAATAATGTTTTAGGAGCTGTTTCTCAATAACCAAAAGTGTAAAATAATGTTTTAGGAGCTGTTTCTCAACAACCAAAGTGTCAAATAATGGTTAGAAGCTGTTTTTCAACAACCAAAAGTGTCAAATAATGTTTTAGGAGCTGTTTCTCAACAACCAAAGTGTCAAATAATGGTTAGAAGCTGTTTTTCAACAACCAAAAGTGTCAAATAATGTTTTAGGAGCTGTTTCTCAATAACCAAAAGTGTAAAATAATGTTTTAGGAGCTGTTTCTCAACAACCAAAGTGTCAAATAATGGTTAGAAGCTGTTTTTCAACAACCAAAAGTGTCAAATAATGTTTTAGGAGCTGTTTCTCAATAACCAAAAGTGTAAAATAATGTTTTAGGAGCTGTTTCTCAACAACCAAAGTGTCAAATAATGGTTAGAAGCTGTTTTTCAACAACCAAAAGTGTCAAATAATGTTTTAGGAGCTGTTTCTCAATAACCAAAAGTGTAAAATTATGTTTTAGGAGCTGTTTCTCAACAACCAAAGTGTCAAATAATGGTTAGAAGCTGTTTTTCAACAACCAAAAGTGTCAAATAATGTTTTAGGAGCTGTTTCTCAATAACCAAAAGTGTAAAATAATGTTTTAGGAGCTGTTTCTCAACAACCAAAGTGTCAAATAATGGTTAGAAGCTGTTTTTCAACAACCAAAAGTGTCAAATAATGTTTTAGGAGCTGTTTCTCAACAACCAAAGTGTCAAATAATGGTTAGAAGCTGTTTTTCAACAACCAAAAGTGTCAAATAATGTTTTAGGAGCTGTTTCTCAATAACCAAAAGTGTAAAATAATGTTTTAGGAGCTGTTTCTCAACAACCAAAGTGTCAAATAATGGTTAGAAGCTGTTTTTCAACAACCAAAAGTGTCAAATAATGTTTTAGGAGCTGTTTCTCAATAACCAAAAGTGTAAAATAATGTTTTAGGAGCTGTTTCTCAACAACCAAAGTGTCAAATAATGGTTAGAAGCTGTTTTTCAACAACCAAAAGTGTCAAATAATGTTTTAGGAGCTGTTTCTCAACAACCAAAGTGTCAAATAATGGTTAGAAGCTGTTTTTCAACAACCAAAAGTGTCAAATAATGTTTTAGGAGCTGTTTCTCAATAACCAAAAGTGTAAAATAATGTTTTAGGAGCTGTTTCTCAACAACCAAAGTGTCAAATAATGGTTAGAAGCTGTTTTTCAACAACCAAAAGTGTCAAATAATGTTTTAGGAGCTGTTTCTCAATAACCAAAAGTGTAAAATAATGTTTTAGGAGCTGTTTCTCAACAACCAAAGTGTCAAATAATGGTTAGAAGCTGTTTTTCAACAACCAAAAGTGTCAAATAATGTTTTAGGAGCTGTTTCTCAACAACCAAAGTGTCAAATAATGGTTAGAAGCTGTTTTTCAACAACCAAAAGTGTCAAATAATGTTTTAGGAGCTGTTTCTCAATAACCAAAAGTGTAAAATAATGTTTTAGGAGCTGTTTCTCAACAACCAAAGTGTCAAATAATGGTTAGAAGCTGTTTTTCAACAACCAAAAGTGTCAAATAATGTTTTAGGAGCTGTTTCTCAACAACCAAAAGTGTAAAATAATGTTTTAGGAGCTGTTTCTCAACAACCAAAGTGTCAAATAATGGTTAGAAGCTGTTTTTCAACAACCAAAAGTGTCAAATAATGTTTTAGGAGCTGTTTCTCAACAACCAAAGTGTCAAATAATGGTTAGAAGCTGTTTTTCAACAACCAAAAGTGTCAAATAATGTTTTAGGAGCTGTTTCTCAATAACCAAAAGTGTAAAATAATGTTTTAGGAGCTGTTTCTCAACAACCAAAGTGTCAAATAATGGTTAGAAGCTGTTTTTCAACAACCAAAAGTGTCAAATAATGTTTTAGGAGCTGTTTCTCAACAACCAAAAGTGTAAAATAATGTTTTAGGAGCTGTTTCTCAACAACCAAAGTGTCAAATAATGGTTAGAAGCTGTTTTTCAACAACCAAAAGTGTCAAATAATGTTTTGGGAGCTGTTTCTCAATAACCAAAAGTGTAAAATAATGTTTTAGGAGCTGTTTCTCAACAACCAAAGTGTCAAATAATGGTTAGAAGCTGTTTTTCAACAACCAAAAGTGTCAAATAATGTTTTAGGAGCTGTTTCTCAACAACCAAAAGTGTAAAATAATGTTTTAGGAGCTGTTTCTCAACAACCAAAGTGTCAAATAATGGTTAGAAGCTGTTTTTCAACAACCAAAAGTGTCAAATAATGTTTTAGGAGCTGTTTCTCAACAACCAAAGTGTCAAATAATGGTTAGAAGCTGTTTTTCAACAACCAAAAGTGTCAAATAATGTTTTGGGAGCTGTTTCTCAATAACCAAAAGTGTAAAATAATGTTTTAGGAGCTGTTTCTCAACAACCAAAGTGTCAAATAATGGTTAGAAGCTGTTTTTCAACAACCAAAAGTGTAAAATAATGTTTTAGGAGCTGTTTCTCAACAACCAAAGTGTCAAATAATGGTTAGAAGCTGTTTTTCAACAACCAAAAGTGTCAAATAATGTTTTAGGAGCTGTTTCTCAATAACCAAAAGTCTAAAAGAATGTTTTAGGAGCTGTTTCTCAACAACCAAAGTGTCAAATAGTGGTTAGAAGCTGTTTTTCAACAACCAAAAGTGTCAAATAATGTTTTAGGAGCTGTTTCTCAACAACCAAAAGTGTAAAATAATGTTTTAGGAGCTGTTTCTCAACAACCAAAGTGTCAAATAATGGTTAGAAGCTGTTTTTCAACAACCAAAAGTGTCAAATAATGTTTTAGCAGCTGTTTCTCAACAACCAAAAGTGTAAAATAATGTTTTAGGAGCTGTTTCTCAACAACCAAAGTGTCAAATAATGGTTAGAAGCTGTTTTTCAACAACCAAAAGTGTCAAATAATGTTTTAGGAGCTGTTTCTCAATAACCAAAAGTGTAAAATAATGTTTTAGGAGCTGTTTCTCAACAACCAAAGTGTCAAATAATGGTTAGAAGCTGTTTTTCAACAACCAAAAGTGTCAAATAATGTTTTAGGAGCTGTTTCTCAATAACCAAAAGTGTAAAATAATGTTTTAGGAGCTGTTTCTCAACAACCAAAGTGTCAAATAATGGTTAGAAGCTGTTTCTCAACAACCAAAAGTGTAAAATAATGTTTTAGGAGCTGTTTCTCAACAACCAAAGTGTCAAATAATGGTTAGAAGCTGTTTTTCAACAACCAAAAGTGTCAAATAATGTTTTAGGAGCTGTTTCTCAATAACCAAAAGTGTAAAATAATGTTTTAGGAGCTGTTTCTCAACAACCAAAGTGTCAAATAATGGTTAGAAGCTGTTTTTCAACAACCAAAAGTGTCAAATAATGTTTTAGGAGCTGTTTCTCAATAACCAAAAGTGTAAAATAATGTTTTAGGAGCTGTTTCTCAACAACCAAAGTGTCAAATAATGGTTAGAAGCTGTTTTTCAACAACCAAAAGTGTCAAATAATGTTTTAGGAGCTGTTTCTCAACAACCAAAGTGTCAAATAATGGTTAGAAGCTGTTTTTCAACAACCAAAAGTGTCAAATAATGTTTTAGGAGCTGTTTCTCAATAACCAAAAGTGTAAAATAATGTTTTAGGAGCTGTTTCTCAACAACCAAAGTGTCAAATAATGGTTAGAAGCTGTTTTTCAACAACCAAAAGTGTCAAATAATGTTTTAGGAGCTGTTTCTCAATAACCAAAAGTGTAAAATAATGTTTTAGGAGCTGTTTCTCAACAACCAAAGTGTCAAATAATGGTTAGAAGCTGTTTTTCAACAACCAAAAGTGTCAAATAATGTTTTAGGAGCTGTTTCTCAACAACCAAAGTGTCAAATAATGGTTAGAAGCTGTTTTTCAACAACCAAAAGTGTCAAATAATGTTTTAGGAGCTGTTTCTCAATAACCAAAAGTGTAAAATAATGTTTTAGGAGCTGTGTCTCAACAACCAAAGTGTCAAATAATGGTTAGAAGCTGTTTTTCAACAACCAAAAGTGTCAAATAATGTTTTAGGAGCTGTTTCTCAACAACCAAAGTGTCAAATAATGGTTAGAAGCTGTTTTTCAACAACCAAAAGTGTCAAATAATGTTTTAGGAGCTGTTTCTCAATAACCAAAAGTGTAAAATAATGTTTTAGGAGCTGTTTCTCAACAACCAAAGTGTCAAATAATGGTTAGAAGCTGTTTTTCAACAACCAAAAGTGTCAAATAATGTTTTAGGAGCTGTTTCTCAATAACCAAAAGTGTAAAATAATGTTTTAGGAGCTGTTTCTCAACAACCAAAGTGTCAAATAATGGTTAGAAGCTGTTTTTCAACAACCAAAAGTGTCAAATAATGTTTTAGGAGCTGTTTCTCAACAACCAAAGTGTCAAATAATGGTTAGAAGCTGTTTTTCAACAACCAAAAGTGTCAAATAATGTTTTAGGAGCTGTTTCTCAATAACCAAAAGTGTAAAATAATGTTTTAGGAGCTGTTTCTCAACAACCAAAGTGTCAAATAATGGTTAGAAGCTGTTTTTCAACAACCAAAAGTGTCAAATAATGTTTTAGGAGCTGTTTCTCAATAACCAAAAGTGTAAAATAATGTTTTAGGAGCTGTTTCTCAACAACCAAAGTGTCAAATAATGGTTAGAAGCTGTTTTTCAACAACCAAAAGTGTCAAATAATGTTTTAGGAGCTGTTTCTCAATAACCAAAAGTGTAAAATAATGTTTTAGGAGCTGTTTCTCAACAACCAAAGTGTCAAATAATGGTTAGAAGCTGTTTTTCAACAACCAAAAGTGTCAAATAATGTTTTAGGAGCTGTTTCTCAATAACCAAAAGTGTAAAATAATGTTTTAGGAGCTGTTTCTCAACAACCAAAGTGTCAAATAATGGTTAGAAGCTGTTTTTCAACAACCAAAAGTGTCAAATAATGTTTTAGGAGCTGTTTCTAGCGCGCCGTTTTTCATCATTTTTGAAGATTTGAAAAAAATGACAAAATGACAAAAACGATGGGTTATAGCCCATGTTTTTTGAAATTTTGAAAAAAAAAGTTAGCCTCGTTTCTCATCATTTTGGACCATGGGCTATAGCCCATATCGTACGGCATACTATAGCGAGCCGTTTTTCATCATTTTTGAGAATTTGAAAAAAATGACGAAATGACAAAAACGATGGGTTATAGCCCATGTTTTTTGAAATTTTGAAAAAAAAAGTTAGCCTCGTTTCTCATCATTTTGGACCGTGGGCTATAGCCCATATCATACGGCATACTATAGCGCGCCGTTTTTCATCATTTTTGAAGATTTGAAAAAAATGACGAAATTACAAAAACGATGGGTTATAGCCCATGTTTTTTGAAATTTTGAAAAAAAAAGTTAGCCTCGTTTCTCATCATTTTGGACCGTGGGCTATAGCCCATATCGTACGGCATACTATAGCGCGCCGTTTTTCATCATTTTTGAAGATTTGAAAAAAATGACGAAATGACAAAAACGATGGGTTATAGCCCATGTTTTTTGAAATTTTGAAAAAAAAAGTTAGCCTCGTTTCTCATCATTTTGGACCATGGGCTATAGCCCATATCGTACGGCATACTATAGCGCGCCGTTTTTTATCATTTTTGAAGATTTGAAAAAAATTACGAAATGACAAAAACGATGGGTTATAGCCCATGTTTTTTGAAATTTTGAAAAAAAAGGTTAGCCTCGTTTCTCATCATTTTGGACCATGGGCTATAGCCCATATCGTACGGCATACTATAGCGCGCCGTTTTTCATCCTTTTTGAGGATTTGAAAAAAATGACGAAATTACAAAAACGATGGGTTATAGCCCATGTTTTTTGAAATTTTGGAAAAAAGAGTTAGCCTCGTTTCTCATCATTTTGGACCGTGGGCTATAGCCCATATCGTACGGCATACTATAGCGCGCCGTTTTTCATCATTTTTGAAGATTTGAAAAAAATGACGAAATGACAAAAACGATGGGTTATAGCCCATGTTTTTTGAAATTTTGAAAAAAAAAGTTAGCCTCGTTTCTCATCATTTTGGACCGTGGGCTATAGCCCATATCGTACGGCATACTATAGCGCGCCGTTTTTCATCATTTTTGAAGATTTGAAAAAAATGACGAAATTACAAAAACGATGGGTTATAGCCCATGTTTTTTGAAATTTTGAAAAAAAAAGTTAGCCTCGTTTCTCATCATTTTGGACCGTGGGCTATAGCCCATATCGTACGGCATACTATAGCGAGCCGTTTTTCATAATTTTTGAAGATTTGAAAAAAATGACGAAATGACAAAAACGATGGGTTATAGCCCATGTTTTTTGAAATTTTGAAAAAAAAAGTTAGCCTCGTTTCTCATCATTTTGGACCGTGGGCTATAGCCCATATCGTACGGCATACTATAGCGCGCCGTTTTTCATCATTTTTGAAGATTTGAAAAAAATGACGAAATGACAAAAACGATGGGTTATAGCCCATGTTTTTTGAAATTTTGGGAAAAAAAGTTAGCCTCGTTTCTCATCATTTTGGACCGTGGGCTATAGCCCATATCATACGGCATACTATAGCGCGCCGTTTTTCATCATTTTTGAGGATTTGAAAAAAATGACGAAATTACAAAAACGATGGGTTATAGCCCATGTTTTTTGAAATTTTGAAAAAAAAAGTTAGCCTCGTTTCTCATCATTTTGGACCGTGGGCTATAGCCCATATCGTACGGCATACTATAGCGCGCCGTTTTTCATCATTTTTGAAGATTTGAAAAAAATGACGAAATGACAAAAACGATGGGTTATAGCCCATGTTTTTTGAAATTTTGAAAAAAAAAGTTAGCCTCGTTTCTCATCATTTTGGACCATGGGCTATAGCCCATATCGTACGGCATACTATAGCGCGCCGTTTTTCATCATTTTTGAAGATTTGAAAAAAATGACGAAATGACAAAAACGATGGGTTATAGCCCATGTTTTTTGAAATTTTGAAAAAAACAGTTAGCCTCGTTTCTCATCATTTTAGACCATGGGCTATAGCCCATATCGTACGGCATACTATAGCGCGCCGTTTTTCATCCTTTTTGAGGATTTGAAAAAAATGACGAAATTACAAAAACGATGGGTTATAGCCCATGTTTTTTGAAATTTTGAAAAAAAAAGTTAGCCTCGTTTCCCATCATTTTGGACCGTGGGCTATAGCCCATATCGTACGGCATACTATAGCGCGCCGTTTTTCATCATTTTTGAGGATTTGAAAAAAATGACGAAATTACAAAAACGATGGGTTATAGCCCATGTTTTTTTAAATTTTGAAAAAAAAAGTTAGCCTCTTTTCTCATCATTTTGGACCGTGGGCTATAGCCCATATCGTACGGCATACTATAGCGCGCCGTTTTTCATCATTTTTGAAGATTTGAAAAAAATGACGAAATGAAAAAAACGATGGGTTATATTGAAGCGTGCACCTACACACGCACAGGCGCACATGCGTATGCACACCTGGACCTGTAAATGAACAACACAAAAACTAAGGCACTGGTGTCGGACTTCTGGTTTACCGGAACAGGGTTCAACTCCCTGCAGTGCCCTGCTCAATGTGTTGTATTTACCGGAAAGGATGGGAAACATTAGCAAATTGCGCAGTGTTAGAAAAAAAAAAGGATGGGTTATAGCCCATGTTTTTTCATTTTTTTGAAAAATTGCGGAAATTGCGGAATTTTGAAATTGCAGAAAATTTGCGAAAATTTGCGAAATTGCAGAAAATTGCGGAAAAAACGATAATAAAACCTTTTTTCCGCAATTTTCCGCAATTTCGCAATTTTTTAAAAAAAATCAAAAATTTTGAAATTTTGAAAAAAAAAGTTATCCTCGTTTCTCATCATTTTGGACCATGGGCTATAGCCTATATCGTACGACATACTATAGCGCGCCGTTTTTCATCATTTTTGATGATTTGACAAAAATGAAAAAATGAAAAAACGATGGGTTATAGCCCATGTTTTTAGAAATTTTGAAAAAAAAAGTTATCCTCGTTTCTCATCATTTTGGACCATGGGCTATAGCCTATATCGTACGGCATACTATAGCGCGCCATTTTTTATCATTTTTGATGATTTGACAAAAATGAAAAAATGAAAAAAACGATGGGTTATAGCCCATGTTTTCTGAAATTTTGAAAAAAAAAGTTAGCCTCGTTTCTCATCATTTTGGACCATGGGCTATAGCCTATATCGTACGACATACTATAGCGCGCCGTTTTTCATCATTTTTGAGGATTTGAAAAAAATGACGAAATGACAAAAACGATGGGTTATAGCCCATGTTTTTTTTAATTTTGAAAAAAAAAGTTAGCCTCGTTTCTCATCATTTTGGACCATGGGCTATAGCCCATATCGTACGGCATACTATAGCGCGCCGTTTTTCATCATTTTTGAGGATTTGAAAAAAATGACGAAATGACAAAAACGATGGGTTATAGCCCATGTTTTTTTTAATTTTGAAAAAAAAATTAGCCTCGTTTCTCATCATTTTGGACCATGGGCTATAGCCCATATCGTACGGCATACTATAGCGCGCCGTTTTTCATCATTTTTGAGGATTTGAAAAAAATGACGAAATGACAAACACGATGGGTTATAGCCCAAGTTTTTTGAAATTTTGAAAAAAAAAGTTAGCCTCGTTTCTCATCATTTTGGACCATGGGCTATAGCCCATATCGTACGGCATACTATAGCGCGCCGTGTTTCATCATTTTTGAGGATTTGAAAAAAATGACGAAATGACAAAAACGATGGGTTATAGCCCATGTTTTTTGAAATTTTGAAAAAAAAAGTTAGCCTCGTTTCTCATCATTTTGGACCATGGGCTATAGCCCATATCGTACGGCGTACTATAGCGCGCCGTTTTTCATCATTTTTGAGGATTTGAAAAAAATGACGAAATGACAAAAACGATGGGTTATAGCCCATGTTTTTTTAAATTTTGAAAAAAAAAGTTAGCCTCGTTTCTCATCATTTTGGACCATGGGCTATAGCCCATATCGTACGGCATACTATAGCACGCCGTTTTTCATCATTTTTGAGGATTTGAAAAAAATGACGAAATGACAAAAACGATGGGTTATAGCCCATGTTTTTTGAAATTAAAAAAAAAAAGTTAGCCTCGTTTCTCATCATTTTGGACCATGGGCTATAGCCCATATCGTACGGCGTACTATAGCGCGCCGTTTTTCATCATTTTTGAGGATTTGAAAAAAATGACGAAATGACAAAAACGATGGGTTATAGCCCATGTTTTTTGAAATTTCAAAAAAAAAAGTTAGCCTCGTTTCTTATCATTTTGGACCATGGGCTATAGCCCATATCGTACGGCGTACTACAGCGCGCCGTTTTTCATCATTTTTGAGGATTTGAAAAAAATGACGAAATGACAAAAACGATGGGTTATAGCCCATGTTTTTTTTAATTTTGAAAAAAAAAGTTAGCCTCGTTTCTCATCATTTTGGACCATGGGCTATAGCCCATATCGTACGGCATACTATAGCGCGCCGTGTTTCATCATTTTTGAGGATTTGAAAAAAATGACGAAATGACAAAAACGATGGGTTATAGCCCATGTTTTTTGAAATTTTGAAAAAAAAAGTTAGCCTCGTTTCTCATCATTTTGGACCATGGGCTATAGCCCATATCGTACGGCATACTATAGCACGCCGTTTTTCATCATTTTTGAGGATTTGAAAAAAATGACGAAATGACAAAAACGATGGGTTATAGCCCATGTTTTTTGAAATTTCAAAAAAAAAGTTAGCCTCGTTTCTCATCATTTTGGACCATGGGCTATAGCCCATATCGTACGGCGTACTATAGCGCGCCGTTTTTCATCATTTTTGAGGATTTGAAAAAAATGACGAAATGACAAAAACGATGGGTTATAGCCCATGTTTTTTTAAATTTTGAAAAAAAAAGTTAGCCTCGTTTCTCATCATTTTGGACCATGGGCTATAGCCCATATCGTACGGCATACTATAGCGCGCCGTTTTTCAACATTTTTGAGGATTTGAAAAAAATGACGAAATGACAAAAACGATGGGTTATAGCCCATGTTTTTTGAAATTTTGAAAAAAAAAGTTAGCCTCGTTTCTCATCATTTTGGACCATGGGCTATAGCCCATATCGTACGGCATACTATAGCGCGCCGTGTTTCATCATTTTTGAGGATTTGAAAAAAATGACGAAATGACAAACACGATGGGTTATAGCCCATGTTTTTTGAAATTTCAAAAAAAAAAGTTAGCCTCGTTTCTTATCATTTTGGACCATGGGCTATAGCCCATATCGTACGGCGTACTACAGCGCGCCGTTTTTCATCATTTTTGAGGATTTGAAAAAAATGACGAAATGACAAAAACGATGGGTTATAGCCCATGTTTTTTGAAATTTTGAAAAAAAAAAAGTTAGCCTCGTTTCTCATCATTTTGGACCATGGGCTATAGCCCATATCGTACTGCATACTATAGCGCGCCGTTTTTCATCATTTTTGAGGATTTAATTTTTTTTACGAAATGACAAAAACGATGGGTTATAGCCCATGTTTTTTGAAATTTTGAAAAAAAAAGTTAGCCTCGTTTCTCATCATTTTGGACCATGGGCTATAGCCCATATCGTACGGCATACTATAGCGCGCCGTTTTTCATTATTTTTGAGGATTTGAAAAAAATGACGAAATGACAAAAACCATGGGTTATAGCCCATGTTTTTTGAAATTTAGAAAAAAATAGTTAGCCTCGTTTCTCATCATTTTGGACCATGGGCTATAGCCCATATCGTACGGCATACTATAGCGCGCCGTTTTTCATCATTTTTGAGGATTTGAAAAAAATGACGAAATAACAAAAACGATGGGTTATAGCCCATGTTTTTTGAAATTTTGAAAAAAAAAGTTAGCCTCGTTTCTCATCATTTTGGACCATGGGCTATAGCCCATATCGTACGGCATACTATAGCGCGCCGTTTTTCATCATTTTTGAGGATTTGAAAAAAATGACGAAATGACAAAAACGATGGGTTATAGCCCATGTTTTTTTAAATTTTGAAAAAAAAAGTTAGCCTCGTTTCTCATCATTTTGGACCATGGGCTATAGCCCATATCGTACGGCATACTATAGCACGCCGTTTTTCATCATTTTTGAGGATTTGAAAAAAATGACGAAATGACAAAAACGATGGGTTATAGCCCATGTTTTTTGAAATTTCAAAAAAAAAGTTAGCCTCGTTTCTCATCATTTTGGACCATGGGCTATAGCCCATATCGTACGGCGTACTATAGCGCGCCGTTTTTCATCATTTTTGAGGATTTGAAAAAAATGACGAAATGACAAAAACGATGGGTTATAGCCCATGTTTTTTTTAATTTTGAAAAAAAAAGTTAGCCTCGTTTCTCATCATTTTGGACCATGGGCTATAGCCCATATCGTACGGCGTACTACAGCGCGCCGTTTTTCATCATTTTTGAGGATTTGAAAAAAATGACGAAATGACAAAAACGATGGGTTATAGCCCATGTTTTTTTTAATTTTGAAAAAAAAAGTTAGCCTCGTTTCTCATCATTTTGGACCATGGGCTATAGCCCATATCGTACGGCATACTATAGCGCGCCGTTTTTCATCATTTTTGAGGATTTGAAAAAAATGACGAAATGACAAAAACGATGGGTTATAGCCCATGTTTTTTTTAATTTTGAAAAAAAAATTAGCCTCGTTTCTCATCATTTTGGACCATGGGCTATAGCCCATATCGTACGGCATACTATAGCGCGCCGTTTTTCATCATTTTTGAGGATTTGAAAAAAATGACGAAATGACAAACACGATGGGTTATAGCCCAAGTTTTTTGAAATTTTGAAAAAAAAAGTTAGCCTCGTTTCTCATCATTTTGGACCATGGGCTATAGCCCATATCGTACGGCATACTATAGCGCGCCGTGTTTCATCATTTTTGAGGATTTGAAAAAAATGACGAAATGACAAAAACGATGGGTTAAAGCCCATGTTTTTTGAAATTTAGAAAAAAAAAGTTAGCCTCGTTTCTCATCATTTTGGACCATGGGCTATAGCCCATATCGTACGGCGTACTATAGCGCGCCGTTTTTCATCATTTTTGAGGATTTGAAAAAAATGACGAAATAACAAAAACGATGGGTTATAGCCCATGTTTTTTGAAATTTTGAAAAAAAAAGTTAGCCTCGTTTCTCATCATTTTGGACCATGGGCTATAGCCCATATCGTACGGCATACTATAGCGCGCCGTTTTTCATCATTTTTGAGGATTTGAAAAAAATGACGAAATGACAAAAACGATGGGTTATAGCCCATGTTTTTTTAAATTTTGAAAAAAAAAGTTAGCCTCGTTTCTCATCATTTTGGACCATGGGCTATAGCCCATATCGTACGGCATACTATAGCACGCCGTTTTTCATCATTTTTGAGGATTTGAAAAAAATGACGAAATGACAAAAACGATGGGTTATAGCCCATGTTTTTTGAAATTTCAAAAAAAAAGTTAGCCTCGTTTCTCATCATTTTGGACCATGGGCTATAGCCCATATCGTACGGCGTACTATAGCGCGCCGTTTTTCATCATTTTTGAGGATTTGAAAAAAATGACGAAATGACAAAAACGATGGGTTATAGCCCATGTTTTTTTTAATTTTGAAAAAAAAAGTTAGCCTCGTTTCTCATCATTTTGGACCATGGGCTATAGCCCATATCGTACGGCGTACTACAGCGCGCCGTTTTTCATCATTTTTGAGGATTTGAAAAAAATGACGAAATGACAAAAACGATGGGTTATAGCCCATGTTTTTTTTAATTTTGAAAAAAAAAGTTAGCCTCGTTTCTCATCATTTTGGACCATGGGCTATAGCCCATATCGTACGGCATACTATAGCGCGCCGTTTTTCATCATTTTTGAGGATTTGAAAAAAATGACGAAATGACAAAAACGATGGGTTATAGCCCATGTTTTTTTTAATTTTGAAAAAAAAATTAGCCTCGTTTCTCATCATTTTGGACCATGGGCTATAGCCCATATCGTACGGCATACTATAGCGCGCCGTTTTTCATCATTTTTGAGGATTTGAAAAAAATGACGAAATGACAAACACGATGGGTTATAGCCCAAGTTTTTTGAAATTTTGAAAAAAAAAGTTAGCCTCGTTTCTCATCATTTTGGACCATGGGCTATAGCCCATATCGTACGGCATACTATAGCGCGCCGTGTTTCATCATTTTTGAGGATTTGAAAAAAATGACGAAATGACAAAAACGATGGGTTATAGCCCATGTTTTTTGAAATTTTGAAAAAAAAAGTTAGCCTCGTTTCTCATCATTTTGGACCATGGGCTATAGCCCATATCGTACGGCGTACTATAGCGCGCCGTTTTTCATCATTTTTGAGGATTTGAAAAAAATGACGAAATGACAAAAACGATGGGTTATAGCCCATGTTTTTTTAAATTTTGAAAAAAAAAGTTAGCCTCGTTTCTCATCATTTTGGACCATGGGCTATAGCCCATATCGTACGGCATACTATAGCACGCCGTTTTTCATCATTTTTGAGGATTTGAAAAAAATGACGAAATGACAAAAACGATGGGTTATAGCCCATGTTTTTTGAAATTAAAAAAAAAAAGTTAGCCTCGTTTCTCATCATTTTGGACCATGGGCTATAGCCCATATCGTACGGCGTACTATAGCGCGCCGTTTTTCATCATTTTTGAGGATTTGAAAAAAATGACGAAATGACAAAAACGATGGGTTATAGCCCATGTTTTTTGAAATTTCAAAAAAAAAAGTTAGCCTCGTTTCTTATCATTTTGGACCATGGGCTATAGCCCATATCGTACGGCATACTACAGCGCGCCGTTTTTCATCATTTTTGAGGATTTGAAAAAAATGACGAAATGACAAAAACGATGGGTTATAGCCCATGTTTTTTTTAATTTTGAAAAAAAAAGTTAGCCTCGTTTCTCATCATTTTGGACCATGGGCTATAGCCCATATCGTACGGCATACTATAGCGCGCCGTGTTTCATCATTTTTGAGGATTTGAAAAAAATGACGAAATGACAAAAACGATGGGTTATAGCCCATGTTTTTTGAAATTTTGAAAAAAAAAGTTAGCCTCGTTTCTCATCATTTTGGACCATGGGCTATAGCCCATATCGTACGGCATACTATAGCACGCCGTTTTTCATCATTTTTGAGGATTTGAAAAAAATGACGAAATGACAAAAACGATGGGTTATAGCCCATGTTTTTTGAAATTTCAAAAAAAAAGTTAGCCTCGTTTCTCATCATTTTGGACCATGGGCTATAGCCCATATCGTACGGCGTACTATAGCGCGCCGTTTTTCATCATTTTTGAGGATTTGAAAAAAATGACGAAATGACAAAAACGATGGGTTATAGCCCATGTTTTTTTAAATTTTGAAAAAAAAAGTTAGCCTCGTTTCTCATCATTTTGGACCATGGGCTATAGCCCATATCGTACGGCATACTATAGCGCGCCGTTTTTCAACATTTTTGAGGATTTGAAAAAAATGACGAAATGACAAAAACGATGGGTTATAGCCCATGTTTTTTGAAATTTTGAAAAAAAAAGTTAGCCTCGTTTCTCATCATTTTGGACCATGGGCTATAGCCCATATCGTACGGCATACTATAGCGCGCCGTGTTTCATCATTTTTGAGGATTTGAAAAAAATGACGAAATGACAAACACGATGGGTTATAGCCCATGTTTTTTGAAATTTCAAAAAAAAAAGTTAGCCTCGTTTCTTATCATTTTGGACCATGGGCTATAGCCCATATCGTACGGCGTACTACAGCGCGCCGTTTTTCATCATTTTTGAGGATTTGAAAAAAATGACGAAATGACAAAAACGATGGGTTATAGCCCATGTTTTTTTTAATTTTGAAAAAAAAAGTTAGCCTCGTTTCTCATCATTTTGGACCATGGGCTATAGCCCATATCGTACGGCATACTATAGCGCGCCGTGTTTCATCATTTTTGAGGATTTGAAAAAAATGACGAAATGACAAAAACGATGGGTTATAGCCCATGTTTTTTGAAATTTTGAAAAAAAAAGTTAGCCTCGTTTCTCATCATTTTGGACCATGGGCTATAGCCCATATCGTACGGCATACTATAGCACGCCGTTTTTCATCATTTTTGAGGATTTGAAAAAAATGACGAAATGACAAAAACGATGGGTTATAGCCCATGTTTTTTGAAATTTCAAAAAAAAAGTTAGCCTCGTTTCTCATCATTTTGGACCATGGGCTATAGCCCATATCGTACGGCGTACTATAGCGCGCCGTTTTTCATCATTTTTGAGGATTTGAAAAAAATGACGAAATGACAAAAACGATGGGTTATAGCCCATGTTTTTTTAAATTTTGAAAAAAAAAGTTAGCCTCGTTTCTCATCATTTTGGACCATGGGCTATAGCCCATATCGTACGGCATACTATAGCGCGCCGTTTTTCATCATTTTTGAGGATTTGAAAAAAATGACGAAATGACAAAAACGATGGGTTATAGCCCATGTTTTTTGAAATTTTGAAAAAAAAAGTTAGCCTCGTTTCTCATCATTTTGGACCATGGGCTATAGCCCATATCGTACGGCATACTATAGCGCGCCGTTTTTCATCATTTTTGAGGATTTGAAAAAAATGACGAAATGACAAAAACGATGGGTTATAGCCCATGTTTTCTGAAATTTTGAAAAAAAAAAGTTAGCCTCGTTTCTCATCATTTTGGACCATGGGCTATAGCCCATATCGTACGGCATACTATAGCTCGCCGTTTTTCATCATTTTTGAGGATTTGAAAAAAATGACGAAATGACAAACACGATGGGTTATAGCCCAAGTTTTTTGAAATTTTGAAAAAAAAAGTTAGCCTCGTTTCTCATCATTTTGGACCATGGGCTATAGCCCATATCGTACGGCATACTATAGCGCGCCGTTTTTCATCATTTTTGAGGATTTGAAAAAAATGACGAAATAACAAAAACGATGGGTTATAGCCCATGTTTTTTGAAATTTTGAAAAAAAAAGTTAGCCTCGTTTCTCATCATTTTGGACCATGGGCTATAGCCCATATCGTACGGCATACTATAGCGCGCCGTTTTTCATCATTTTTGAGGATTTGAAAAAAATGACGAAATAACAAAAACGATGGGTTATAGCCCATGTTTTTTGAAATTTTGAAAAAAAAAGTTAGCCTCGTTTCTCATCATTTTGGACCATGGGCTATAGCCCATATCGTACGGCATACTATAGCGCGCCGTGTTTCATCATTTTTGAGGATTTGAAAAAAATGACGAAATGACAAACACGATGGGTTATAGCCCAAGTTTTTTGAAATTTTGAAAAAAAAAGTTAGCCTCGTTTCTCATCATTTTGGACCATGGGCTATAGCCCATATCGTACGGCATACTATAGCGCGCCGTTTTTCATCATTTTTGAGGATTTGAAAAAAATGACGAAATGACAAAAACGATGGGTTATAGCCCATGTTTTTTGAAATTTCAAAAAAAAAGTTAGCCTCGTTTCTCATCATTTTGGACCATGGGCTATAGCCCATATCGTACGGCGTACTATAGCGCGCCGTTTTTCATCATTTTTGAGGATTTGAAAAAAATGACGAAATGACAAAAACGATGGGTTATAGCCCATGTTTTTTGAAATTTCAAAAAAAAAGTTAGCCTCGTTTCTCATCATTTTGGACCATGGGCTATAGCCCATATCGTACGGCGTACTATAGCGCGCCGTTTTTCATCATTTTTGAGGATTTGAAAAAAATGACAAAATGACAAAAACGATGGGTTATAGCCCATGTTTTTTGAAATTTTGAAAAAAAAGGTTAGCCTCGTTTCTCATCATTTTGGATAATGGGCTATAGCCCATATCGTACGGCATACTATAGCGCGCCGTTTTTCATCATTTTTGAGGATTTGAAAAAAATGACGAAATGACAAAAACGATGGGTTATAGCCCATGTTTTTTGAAATTTTGAAAAAAAAAGTTAGCCTCGTTTCTCATCATTTTGGACCATGGGCTATAGCCCATATCGTACGGCATACTATAGCGCGCCGTGTTTCATCATTTTTGAGGATTTGAAAAAAATGACGAAATGACAAACACGATGGGTTATAGCCCAAGTTTTTTGAAATTTTGAAAAAAAAAGTTAGCCTCGTTTCTCATCATTTTGGACCATGGGCTATAGCCCATATCGTACGGCATACTATAGCGCGCCGTTTTTCATCATTTTTGAGGATTTGAAAAAAATGACGAAATAACAAAAACGATGGGTTATAGCCCATGTTTTTTGAAATTTTGAAAAAAAAAGTTAGCCTCGTTTCTCATCATTTTGGACCATGGGCTATAGCCCATATCGTACGGCATACTATAGCGCGCCGTTTTTCATCATTTTTGAGGATTTGAAAAAAATGACGAAATGACAAAAACGATGGGTTATAGCCCATGTTTTTTTAAATTTTGAAAAAAAAAGTTAGCCTCGTTTCTCATCATTTTGGACCATGGGCTATAGCCCATATCGTACGGCATACTATAGCACGCCGTTTTTCATCATTTTTGAGGATTTGAAAAAAATGACGAAATGACAAAAACGATGGGTTATAGCCCATGTTTTTTGAAATTTCAAAAAAAAAGTTAGCCTCGTTTCTCATCATTTTGGACCATGGGCTATAGCCCATATCGTACGGCGTACTATAGCGCGCCGTTTTTCATCATTTTTGAGGATTTGAAAAAAATGACGAAATGACAAAAACGATGGGTTATAGCCCATGTTTTTTTTAATTTTGAAAAAAAAAGTTAGCCTCGTTTCTCATCATTTTGGACCATGGGCTATAGCCCATATCGTACGGCGTACTACAGCGCGCCGTTTTTCATCATTTTTGAGGATTTGAAAAAAATGACGAAATGACAAAAACGATGGGTTATAGCCCATGTTTTTTTTAATTTTGAAAAAAAAAGTTAGCCTCGTTTCTCATCATTTTGGACCATGGGCTATAGCCCATATCGTACGGCATACTATAGCGCGCCGTTTTTCATCATTTTTGAGGATTTGAAAAAAATGACGAAATGACAAAAACGATGGGTTATAGCCCATGTTTTTTTTAATTTTGAAAAAAAAATTAGCCTCGTTTCTCATCATTTTGGACCATGGGCTATAGCCCATATCGTACGGCATACTATAGCGCGCCGTTTTTCATCATTTTTGAGGATTTGAAAAAAATGACGAAATGACAAACACGATGGGTTATAGCCCAAGTTTTTTGAAATTTTGAAAAAAAAAGTTAGCCTCGTTTCTCATCATTTTGGACCATGGGCTATAGCCCATATCGTACGGCATACTATAGCGCGCCGTGTTTCATCATTTTTGAGGATTTGAAAAAAATGACGAAATGACAAAAACGATGGGTTATAGCCCATGTTTTTTGAAATTTTGAAAAAAAAAGTTAGCCTCGTTTCTCATCATTTTGGACCATGGGCTATAGCCCATATCGTACGGCGTACTATAGCGCGCCGTTTTTCATCATTTTTGAGGATTTGAAAAAAATGACGAAATGACAAAAACGATGGGTTATAGCCCATGTTTTTTTAAATTTTGAAAAAAAAAGTTAGCCTCGTTTCTCATCATTTTGGACCATGGGCTATAGCCCATATCGTACGGCATACTATAGCACGCCGTTTTTCATCATTTTTGAGGATTTGAAAAAAATGACGAAATGACAAAAACGATGGGTTATAGCCCATGTTTTTTGAAATTAAAAAAAAAAAGTTAGCCTCGTTTCTCATCATTTTGGACCATGGGCTATAGCCCATATCGTACGGCGTACTATAGCGCGCCGTTTTTCATCATTTTTGAGGATTTGAAAAAAATGACGAAATTACAAAAACGATGGGTTATAGCCCATGTTTTTTGAAATTTCAAAAAAAAAAGTTAGCCTCGTTTCTTATCATTTTGGACCATGGGCTATAGCCCATATCGTACGGCGTACTACAGCGCGCCGTTTTTCATCATTTTTGAGGATTTGAAAAAAATGACGAAATGACAAAAACGATGGGTTATAGCCCATGTTTTTTTTAATTTTGAAAAAAAAAGTTAGCCTCGTTTCTCATCATTTTGGACCATGGGCTATAGCCCATATCGTACGGCATACTATAGCGCGCCGTGTTTCATCATTTTTGAGGATTTGAAAAAAATGACGAAATGACAAAAACGATGGGTTATAGCCCATGTTTTTTGAAATTTTGAAAAAAAAAGTTAGCCTCGTTTCTCATCATTTTGGACCATGGGCTATAGCCCATATCGTACGGCATACTATAGCACGCCGTTTTTCATCATTTTTGAGGATTTGAAAAAAATGACGAAATGACAAAAACGATGGGTTATAGCCCATGTTTTTTGAAATTTCAAAAAAAAAGTTAGCCTCGTTTCTCATCATTTTGGACCATGGGCTATAGCCCATATCGTACGGCGTACTATAGCGCGCCGTTTTTCATCATTTTTGAGGATTTGAAAAAAATGACGAAATGACAAAAACGATGGGTTATAGCCCATGTTTTTTTAAATTTTGAAAAAAAAAGTTAGCCTCGTTTCTCATCATTTTGGACCATGGGCTATAGCCCATATCGTACGGCATACTATAGCGCGCCGTTTTTCAACATTTTTGAGGATTTGAAAAAAATGACGAAATGACAAAAACGATGGGTTATAGCCCATGTTTTTTGAAATTTTGAAAAAAAAAGTTAGCCTCGTTTCTCATCATTTTGGACCATGGGCTATAGCCCATATCGTACGGCATACTATAGCGCGCCGTGTTTCATCATTTTTGAGGATTTGAAAAAAATGACGAAATGACAAACACGATGGGTTATAGCCCATGTTTTTTGAAATTTCAAAAAAAAAAGTTAGCCTCGTTTCTTATCATTTTGGACCATGGGCTATAGCCCATATCGTACGGCGTACTACAGCGCGCCGTTTTTCATCATTTTTGAGGATTTGAAAAAAATGACGAAATGACAAAAACGATGGGTTATAGCCCATGTTTTTTTTAATTTTGAAAAAAAAAGTTAGCCTCGTTTCTCATCATTTTGGACCATGGGCTATAGCCCATATCGTACGGCATACTATAGCGCGCCGTGTTTCATCATTTTTGAGGATTTGAAAAAAATGACGAAATGACAAAAACGATGGGTTATAGCCCATGTTTTTTGAAATTTTGAAAAAAAAAGTTAGCCTCGTTTCTCATCATTTTGGACCATGGGCTATAGCCCATATCGTACGGCATACTATAGCACGCCGTTTTTCATCATTTTTGAGGATTTGAAAAAAATGACGAAATGACAAAAACGATGGGTTATAGCCCATGTTTTTTGAAATTTCAAAAAAAAAGTTAGCCTCGTTTCTCATCATTTTGGACCATGGGCTATAGCCCATATCGTACGGCGTACTATAGCGCGCCGTTTTTCATCATTTTTGAGGATTTGAAAAAAATGACGAAATGACAAAAACGATGGGTTATAGCCCATGTTTTTTTAAATTTTGAAAAAAAAAGTTAGCCTCGTTTCTCATCATTTTGGACCATGGGCTATAGCCCATATCGTACGGCATACTATAGCGCGCCGTTTTTCATCATTTTTGAGGATTTGAAAAAAATGACGAAATGACAAAAACGATGGGTTATAGCCCATGTTTTTTGAAATTTTGAAAAAAAAAGTTAGCCTCGTTTCTCATCATTTTGGACCATGGGCTATAGCCCATATCGTACGGCATACTATAGCGCGCCGTTTTTCATCATTTTTGAGGATTTGAAAAAAATGACGAAATGACAAAAACGATGGGTTATAGCCCATGTTTTCTGAAATTTTGAAAAAAAAAAGTTAGCCTCGTTTCTCATCATTTTGGACCATGGGCTATAGCCCATATCGTACGGCATACTATAGCTCGCCGTTTTTCATCATTTTTGAGGATTTGAAAAAAATTACGAAATGACAAAAACGATGGGTTATAGCCCATGTTTTTTGAAATTTTGAAAAAAAAAGTTAGCCTCGTTTCTCATCATTTTGGACCATGGGCTATAGCCCATATCTTACGGCATACTATAGCGTGCCGTTTTTCATCATTTTTGAGGATTTGAAAAAAATGACGAAATGACAAAAACGATGGGTTATAGCCCATGTTTTTTGAAATTTCAAAAAAAAAAGTTAGCCTCGTTTCTCATCATTTTGGACCATGGGCTATAGCCCATATCGTACGGCATACTATAGCGCGCCGTTTTTCATCATTTTTGAGGATTTGAAAAAAATGACGAAATGACAAAAACGATGGGTTATAGCCCATGTTTTTTGAAATTTTGAAAAAAAAAGTTAGCCTCGTTTCTCATCATTTTGGACCATGGGCTATATCCCATATCGTACGGCATACTATAGCTCGCCGTTTTTCATCATTTTTGAGGATTTGAAAAAAATTACGAAATGACAAAAACGATGGGTTATAGCCCATGTTTTTTGAAATTTTGAAAAAAAAAGTTAGCCTCGTTTCTCATCATTTTGGACCATGGGCTATAGCCCATATCTTACGGCATACTATAGCGTGCCGTTTTTCATCATTTTTGAGGATTTGAAAAAAATGACGAAATGACAAAAACGATGGGTTATAGCCCATGTTTTTTGAAATTTCAAAAAAAAAAGTTAGCCTCGTTTCTCATCATTTTGGACCATGGGCTATAGCCCATATCGTACGGCATACTATAGCGCGCCGTTTTTCATCATTTTTGAGGATTTGAAAAAAATGACGAAATGACAAAAACGATGGGTTATAGCCCATGTTTTTTGAAATTTTGAAAAAAAAAGTTAGCCTCGTTTCTCATCATTTTGGACCATGGGCTATATCCCATATCGTACGGCATACTATAGCGCGCCGTTTTTCATCATTTTTGAGGATTTGAAAAAAATGACGAAATGACAAAAACGATGGGTTATAGCCCATGTTTTTTGAAATTTTGAAAAAAAAAGTTAGCCTCGTTTCTCATCATTATGGACCATGGGCTATAGCCCATATCGTACGGCATACTATAGCACGCCGTTTTTCATCATTTTTGAGGATTTGAAAAAAATGACGAAATGACAAAAACGATGGGTTATAGCCCATGTTTTTTGAAATTTTGAAAAAAAAAGTTAGCCTCGTTTCTCATCATTTTGGACCATGGGCTATAGCCCATATCGTACGGCATACTATAGCGCGCCGTTTTTCATCATTTTTGAGGATTTGAAAAAAATGACGAAATGACAAAAACGATGGGTTATAGCCCATGTTTTTTGAAATTTCAAAAAAAAAAGTTAGCCTCGTTTCTCATCATTTTGGATCATGGGCTATAGCCCATATCGTACGGCGTACTACAGCGCGCCGTTTTTCATCATTTTTGAGGATTTGAAAAAAATGACGAAATGACAAAAACGATGGGTTATAGCCCATGTTTTTTTTTATTTTGAAAAAAAAAGTTAGCCTCGTTTCTCATCATTTTGGACCATGGGCTATAGCCCATATCGTACGGCATACTATAGCGCGCCGTTTTTCATCATTTTTGAGGATTTAAAAAAAATGACGAAATGACAAAAACGATGGGTTATAGCCCATGTTTTTTGAAATTTTGAAAAAAAAAGTTAGCCTCGTTTCTCATCATTTTGGACCATGGGCTATAGCCCATATCGTACGGCATACTATAGCGCGCCGTTTTTCATCATTTTTGAGGATTTGAAAAAAATGACGAAATGACAAAAACGATGGGTTATAGCCCATGTTTTTTGAAATTTCAAAAAAAAAGTTAGCCTCGTTTCTCATCATTTTGGACCATGGGCTATAGCCCATATCGTACGGCGTACTATAGCGCGCCGTTTTTCATCATTTTTGAGGATTTGAAAAAAATTACGAAATGACAAAAACGATGGGTTATAGCCCATGTTTTTTGAAATTTCAAAAAAAAAGTTAGCCTCGTTTCTCATCATTTTGGACCATGGGCTATAGCCCATATCGTACGGCGTACTATAGCGCGCCGTTTTTCATCATTTTTGAGGATTTGAAAAAAATGACGAAATGACAAAAACGATGGGTTATAGCCCATGTTTTTTGAAATTTCAAAAAAAAAGTTAGCCTCGTTTCTCATCATTTTGGACCATGGGCTATAGCCCATATCGTACGGCGTACTATAGCGCGCCGTTTTTCATCATTTTTGAGGATTTGAAAAAATGACAAAATGACAAAAACGATGGGTTATAGCCCATGTTTTTTGAAATTTTGAAAAAAAAAGTTAGCCTCGTTTCTCATCATTTTGGATAATGGGCTATAGCCCATATCGTACGGCGTACTATAGCGCGCCGTTTTTCATCATTTTTGAGGATTTGAAAAAAATGACAAAATGACAAAAACGATGGGTTATAGCCCATGTTTTTTGAAATTTTGAAAAAAAAAGTTAGCCTCGTTTCTCATCATTTTGGATAATGGGCTATAGCCCATATCGTACGGCATACTATAGCGCGCCGTTTTTCATCATTTTTGAGGATTTGAAAAAAATGACGAAATGACAAAAACGATGGGTTATAGCCCATGTTTTTTGAAATTTTGAAAAAAAAAGTTAGCCTCGTTTCTCATCATTTTGGACCATGGGCTATAGCCCATATCGTACGGCATACTATAGCGCGCCGTGTTTCATCATTTTTGAGGATTTGAAAAAAATGACGAAATGACAAACACGATGGGTTATAGCCCAAGTTTTTTGAAATTTTGAAAAAAAAAGTTAGCCTCGTTTCTCATCATTTTGGACCATGGGCTATAGCCCATATCGTACGGCATACTATAGCGCGCCATTTTTCATCATTTTTGAGGATTTGAAAAAAATGACGAAATAACAAAAACGATGGGTTATAGCCCATGTTTTTTGAAATTTTGAAAAAAAAAGTTAGCCTCGTTTCTCATCATTTTGGACCATGGGCTATAGCCCATATCGTACGGCATACTATAGCGCGCCGTTTTTCATCATTTTTGAGGATTTTAAAAAAATGACGAAATGACAAAAACGATGGGTTATAGCCCATGTTTTTTGAAATTTTGAAAAAAAAAGTTATCCTCGTTTCTCATCATTTTGGACCATGGGCTATAGCCCATATCGTACGGCATACTATAGCGCGCCGTTTTTCATCATTTTTGAGGATTTTAAAAAAATGACGAAATGACAAAAACGATGGGTTATAGCCCATGTTTTTTGAAATTTTGAAAAAAAAAGTTAGCCTCGTTTCTCATCATTTTGGACCATGGGCTATAGCCCATATCGTACGGCATACTATAGCGCGCCGTTTTTCATCATTTTTGAGGATTTGGAAAAAATGACGAAATGACAAAAACGATGGGTTATAGCCCAAGTTTTTTGAAATTTTGAAAAAAAAAGTTAGCCTCGTTTCTCATCATTTTGGACCATGGGCTATAGCCCATATCGTACGGCATACTATAGCGCGCCGTGTTTCATCATTTTTGGGTCGTGTCTCTCATACAGTTTCTAATCATTTGATTGGAGCTGTATCGTTTCACGTCATTTGCGTTGTGTCATTTGCTGGTAAAGCGCCATCACGTCAGTTCACATCAGATATGAACACAGGCCGGTATGTGATGTGCATTTATGTGATATTTTTATGTGATTATTTCACAAATTGCGGATAGCTCGTTGCACGCCATGCACTCTGTTCATTGCTCTTGTGTTCTAATGTCATCCTCAGTGTTGTATGTATGTTGTGTTCTCATGTTCATAGTATTGCTGACAAATACTGGGGTCCAAAGAATGCTTCTGCCATTGCATAATTTGCACCTCGTATAATTTGTCAATCGTCCACAAATGGCATAAATTGTAATGTATATTTAAATGTGGGCAATTCTTTTGAAAACATGTAGATTTTAAAATAGAAATGTGGGACAACTGGCTAGAAAGACTGGCCACAAACCTACGGCCAACTGCTTGGGCGGAGACCAAGAATCTTTTTGTTTTGTTCATGTTCATAAAGCGCTCAAAGTGCTTTAAGTGAGAAGTCCAGCAGCAAACCTCTAGGTCATAAGAGCATTGTTTGTGCTATATTATCAGATCCAATTTGTGAGTATAAAGCTTCATCTAAGCCCACATCACATATGAACACAGGCCCGGTATGTGATGTGTGTTTATGTCTCGTATCATTTCACATTGGTGAGTAAGGCTTCATCACGTCATCCCCACATCACATGATGAATTTAGGGTTAGGGCTAGGGTTAGGTATGTGATGTGGATTGATGTGATGTATGTCTTTTATAATGTGCGAGTGAAGCTTCATCGTGTCAGTTCACATCACTTTATGTGGTGTGTATTGATGTGATTTATTTATGCTGCCATTTGCAGCTAAAACTTAATTCATGCCGGTCAGTAGGCGAGGCATTGACGATGGGCCTATGACCCAAAGGTTTTCTGCTGCACTTTTCACTTTTAGCACTTTGCAGCTCTTTATGAGCACGGAAAAATAAAATATTTTCTTAGTTTATGTCTGAGGAGTTTTCCTTAGTCTTCTTCTCGATTTCAATTGTAAGACATAATCATGGCTATCATTTATAGTCCATTATGATTCAAATTATTATGAATGTGATTGCTTTTGGACCTGTAAATTACAACAAAACAAACTAAGGCACTGGTGTGGTACTACTGGTTTACCAGAATGGGGTTCAACTCCCTGCGGTGCCCTCAATTTGTTGTATTTACATGGTTCATTTTCTGCTCATTGTTGCCTTTTCAGAGATGATAACCCCCAGGTTCTTTACTGCGTTTGTACTCTCTACATTTGGGTTACAAGTCTATTCAGGGACAAGCCCGAAGGTACTCTTGGTTTTCTCTTCTCCTTCCACCAAAAATGGCAGTCCACGGTCACACTCGGCAGTCAGTTGGGGGTTGGGGGTCCATATTAGAAGTCATGGAACTTTTTTTCAAATCCTCGTTTTTCAGTATGCCGTTTTTCATTTTGGAGGATTTGAAAAAATAGACTAATCATTCCAAGATCATGGACTATAGCCCATGGTCTCGGAATGATTTTCGTTCCATAGTGAGGCGGCATAGCTAACCTATCGTTCATTTTATGACGTAAGCGCCAAATTTGGCAGAAGTTTTGACAGATATATTGGTAACGAAACTGGATATTGGGCCATCCCAAATTCTTATTCTGGTGGGTGTGGCAGCCATTTTTCAAAATGGCCGCCAGCGGTTTTGTCAAATCTTCCTAAACGTCCCTCTAGCAGCTACAATATTTGCTGTAGAAGACTGAAATGTTGCATGAAGGTCATGTGCTTTCAGACCAATTGGCTAAAAGGGGTGGGGGAGATGCAATGGGAGTGGCCTATCATAAAATATGCATAACTTCGAAGTAGACATACAAATTTTGTTTTCATGATGAAAAACGGCGCGCTATAGTATGCCGTACGATATAGGCTATAGCCCATGGTCCAAAATGATGAGAAACGAGGATAACTTATTTTTTCAAAAAACATGGGCTATAACCCATCGTTTTTTTTCATTTTTGTCAAATCATCAAAAATGATGAAAAATGGCGCGCTATAGTATGCCGTACGATATAGGCTATAGCCCAAAATGATGAGAAACGAGGCTAACTTTTTTTTTCCAAAATTTCAAAAAACATGGGCTATAACCCATCGTTTTTGTAATTTCCTCATTTTTTTTCAAAAATGATGAAAAACGGCGCGCTATAGTATGCCGTACGATATGGGCTATAGCCCACGGTCCAAAATGATGAGAAACGAGGCTAACTTTTTTTTTCAAAATTTCAAAAAACATGGGCTGTAACCCATCGTTTTTTTCATTTTTTTCAAATCCTCAAAAATGATGAAAAACGGCGTGCTATAGTATGCCGTACAATATGGGCTATAGCCCATGGTCCAAAATGATGAGAAACGAGGATAACTTTTTTTTTTGAAATTTAAAAAAACATGGGCTATAACCCATCGTTTTTGTCATTTCGTCATTTTTTTCAAATCCTCAAAAATGATGAAAAACGGCGCGCCATGTTTTTTGAAATTTTGGAAAAAAAAGTTAGCCTCGTTTCTCATCATTTTGGACCATGGGCTATAGCCCATATCGTACGGCATGTTGTTTGAAATTTTGAAAAAAAAAGTTAGCCTCGTTTCTCATCATTTTTGACCATAGGCTATAGCCCATATCGTACGGCATACTATAGCGCGCCGTTTTTCATCATTTTTGAGGATTTAAAAAAAATGACGAAATGACAAACGATGGGTTATAGCCCATGTTTTTTGAAATTTAAAAAAAAAAAGTTAGCCTCGTTTCTCATCATTTTGGACCATGGGCTATAGCCCATATCGTACGGCATACTATAGCGCGCCGTTTTTCATCATTTTTGAGGATTTGAAAAAAATGACGAAATGACAAACGATGGGGTATTATAGCCCATGTTTTTTGAAATTTTGAAAAAAAAAAAGTTAGCCTCGTTTCTCATCATTTTGGACCATGGGCTATAGCCCATATCGTACGGCATACTATAGCGCGCCGTTTTTCATCATTTTTGAGGATTTTTAAAAAATGACGAAATGACAAAAACGATGGGTTATAGCCCATGTTTTTTGAAATTTTGAAAAAAAAAGTTAGCCTCGTTTCTCATCATTTTGGACCATGGGATATAGCCCATATCGTACGGCATACTATAGCGCGCCGTTTTTCATCATTTTTGAGGATTAAAAAAAAATGACGAAATGACAAAAACGATGGGTTATAGCCCATGTTTTTTGAAATTTTGAAAAAAAAGGTTAGCCTCGTTTCTCATCATTTTGGACCATGGGCTATAGCCCATATCGTACGGCATACTATAGCGTGCCGTTTTTCATCATTTTTGAGGATTTTAAAAAAATGACGAAATGACAAAAACGATGGGTTATAGCCCATGTTTTTTGAAATTTTGGAAAAAAAAGTTAGCCTCGTTTCTCATCATTTTGGACCACGGGCTATAGCCCATATCGTACGGCATACTATAGCGCGCCGTTTTTCATCATTTTTGAGGATTTGAAAAAAATGACAAAATGACAAAAACGATGGGTTATAGCCCATGTTTTTTGAAATTTTGAAAAAAAAAGTTAGCCTTGTTTCTCATCATTTTGGATAATGGGCTATAGCCCATATCGTACGGCATACTATAGCGCGCCGTTTTTCATCATTTTTGAGGATTTGAAAAAAATGACGAAATGACAAACGATGGGTTATAGCCCATGTTTTTTGAAATTTTGAAAAAAAAAGTTAGCCTCGTTTCTCATCATTTTGGACCATGGGCTATAGCCCATATCGTACGGCATACTATAGCGCGCCGTTTTTCATCATTTTTGAGGATTTTAAAAAAATGACGAAATGACAAAAACGATGGGTTATAGCCCATGTTTTTTGAAATTTTGAAAAAAAAAGTTAGCCTCGTTTCTCATCATTTTGGACCATGGGCTATAGCCCATATCGTACGGCATACTATAGCGCGCCGTTTTTCATCATTTTTGAGGATTTGAAAAAAATGACGAAATGACAAAAACGATGGGTTATAGCCCATGTTTTTTGAAATTTTGAAAAAAAAAGTTATCCTCGTTTCTCATCATTTTGGACCATGGGCTATAGCCCATATCGTACGGCATGCTATAGCGCGCCGTTTTTCATCATTTTTGAGGATTTTAAAAAAATGACGAAATGACAAAAACGATGGGTTATAGCCCATGTTTTTTGAAATTTAAAAAAAAAAAGTTAGCCTCGTTTCTCATCATTTTGGACCATGGGCTATAGCCCATATCGTACGGCATACTATAGCGCGCCGTTTTTCATCATTTTTGAGGATTTGAAAAAAATGACGAAATGACAAAAACGATGGGTTATAGCCCATGTTTTTTGAAATTTCAAAAAAAAAAGTTAGCCTCGTTTCTCATCATTTTGGACCATGGGCTATAGCCCATATCGTACGGCGTACTATAGCGCGCCGTTTTTCATCATTTTTGAGGATTTGAAAAAAATGACGAAATGACAAAAACGATGGGTTATAGCCCATGTTTTTTGAAATTTTGAAAAAAAAAGTTAGCCTCGTTTCTCATCATTTTGGACCATGGGCTATAGCCCATATCGTACGGCATACTATAGCGCGCCGTTTTTCATCATTTTTGAGGATTTTAAAAAAATGACGAAATGACAAAAACGATGGGTTATAGCCCATGTTTTTTGAAATTTTGAAAAAAAAAGTTAGCCTCGTTTCTCATCATTTTGGACCATGGGCTATAGCCCATATCGTACGGCATACTATAGCGCGCCGTTTTTCATCATTTTTGAGGATTTGAAAAAAATGACGAAATGACAAAAACGTTGGGTTATAGCCCATGTTTTTTGAAATTTTGAAAAAAAAAGTTAGCCTCGTTTCTCATCATTTTGGACCATGGGCTATAGCCCATATCGTACGGCATACTATAGCGCGCCGTTTTTCATCATTTTTGACGATTTTAAAAAAATGACGAAATGACAAAAACGATGGGTTATAGCCCATGTTTTTTGAAATTTAGAAAAAAATAGTTAGCCTCGTTTCTCATCATTTTGGACCATGGGCTATAGCCCATATCGTACGGCATACTATAGCGCGCCGTTTTTCATCATTTTTGAGGATTTGAAAAAAATTACGAAATGACAAAAACGATGGGTTATAGCCCATGTTTTTTGAAATTTTGAAAAAAAAAGTTAGCCTCGTTTCTCATCATTTTGGACCATGGGCTATAGCCCATATCGTACGGCATACTATAGCGCGCCGTTTTTCATCATTTTTGAGGATTTAAAAAAAATGACGAAATGACAAAAACGATGGGTTATAGCCCATGTTTTTTTAAATTAAAAAAAAAAAACAGTTAGCCTCGTTTCTCATCATTTTGGACCATGGGCTATAGCCCATATCGTACGGCATACTATAGCGCGCCGTTTTTCATCATTTTTGAGGATTTGAAAAAAATGACGAAATGACAAAAACGATGGGGTATTATAGCCCATGTTTTTTGAAATTTTGAAAAAAAAAAAGTTAGCCTCGTTTCTCATCATTTTGGACCATGGGCTATAGCCCATATCGTACGGCATA
>NW_027665667.1:0-56005 GCF_963924005.1 Protomyctophum bolini | reverse complement strand
ATATAACATACTAAAAGATGGGACCGTGTCGACCTTTGTGGGAGGAGCTATCGCACTTTAAAGGCTAACCCTAGGGTTAGGAACCGTGCGACCGTGTGCGGAGAGACACATATCCAAATGTCCGTCTCGACAAGCTATATAACATACTAAAAGATGGGACCGTGTCGACCTTTGTGGGAGGAGCTATCGCACTTTAAAGGCTAACCCTAGGGTTAGGAACCGTGCGACCGTGTGCGGAGAGACACATATCCAAATGTCCGTCTCGACAAGCTATATAACATACTAAAAGATGGGACCGTGTCGACCTTTGTGGGAGGAGCTATCGCACTTTAAAGGGTTAGGGTTAGGGTTAGGGTTAGGCAATGGGGGTTCGCAAGATTACCGGTAATCTTACCGATAAGACCCAGGAGCCTCTGAACGTCCAGGACACAAGTATGAGACATCTAAAATTCCGTAATGGCGACCCGATTCGGAATCTGTTGTCCTCATTGATTTCTGAGCTTCCTAGCGGCAACAGCGCCACCATTTGTCTGCCATTAAAATTGCACAAAAAAATTCAAAAAAAAAAAAACCTTTGCCTACGTACTAAGTAGGCCACTGCGAATCTTTTTCCCTCTTGAGAGTTTTGTCTAAAATGTCCAGAAGGGGGCGCAACAGCGAACCCGGAAGTGTTTTGACACTTGTGTTATTTTCAAGATTTAGGGTTAGGTAATGGGGGTTCTACCGATAAGACTCAGGAGCCTCTGAGAGTCCAAAACACAAGTATGAGACATCAAAAATTCCGTAATGGCGACCCGATTCGGAATCTGTTGTCCTCATTGATTTCTGAGCTTCCTAGCGGCAACAGCGCCACCATTTGTCTGCCATTGAAATTGCACAAAAAAATTCAAAAAAAAAAAACTTTTGCCTACGTACTAAGTAGGCCACTGCGAATCTTTTTCCCTCTTGAGAGTTTTGTCTAAAATGTCCAGAAGGGGGCGCAAAGCGAACCCGGAAGTGTTTTGACACTAAGAATGTGTTTTTGGTTGAAATGCTAAACTTAAAATTGAGTACCAGAAGCGAGCCACATATCATCGCGTTCGTCTTATCGATGGCTACGCGTGGACGTGACTAACTTTTATTTCTGACCTTTGTGGGAGGAGCTATCGCACTTTAAAGGCTAACCCTAGGGTTAGGAACCGTGCGACCGTGTGCGGAGAGACACATATCCAAATGTCCGTCTCGACAAGCTATATAACATACTAAAAGATGGGACCGTGTCGACCTTTGTGGGAGGAGCTATCGCACTTTAAAGGCTAACCCTAGGGTTAGGAACCGTGCGACCGTGTGCGGAGAGACACATATCCAAATGTCCGTCTCGACAAGCTATATAACATACTAAAAGATGGGACCGTGTCGACCTTTGTGGGAGGAGCTATCGCACTTTAAAGGCTAACCCTAGGGTTAGGAACCGTGCGACCGTGTGCGGAGAGACACATATCCAAATGTCCGTCTCGACAAGCTATATAACATACTAAAAGATGGGACCGTGTCGACCTTTGTGGGAGGAGCTATCGCACTTTAAAGGGTTAGGGTTAGGGTTAGGGTTAGGCAATGGGGGTTCGCAAGATTACCGGTAATCTTACCGATAAGACCCAGGAGCCTCTGAACGTCCAGGACACAAGTATGAGACATCTAAAATTCCGTAATGGCGACCCGATTCGGAATCTGTTGTCCTCATTGATTTCTGAGCTTCCTAGCGGCAACAGCGCCACCATTTGTCTGCCATTGAAATTGCACAAAAAAATTCAAAAAAAAAAAAACTTTTGCCTACGTACTAAGTAGGCCACTGCGAATCTTTTTCCCTCTTGAGAGTTTTGTCTAAAATGTCCAGAAGGGGGCGCAAAGCGAACCCGGAAGTGTTTTGACACTAAGAATGTGTTTTTGGTTGAAATGCTAAACTTAAAATTGAGTACCAGAAGCGAGCCACATATCATCGCGTTCGTCTTATCGATGGCTACGCGTGGACGTGACTAACTTTTATTTCTGACCTTTGTGGGAGGAGCTATCGCACTTTAAAGGCTAACCCTAGGGTTAGGAACCGTGCGACCGTGTGCGGAGAGACACATATCCAAATGTCCGTCTCGACAAGCTATATAACATACTAAAAGATGGGACCGTGTCGACCTTTGTGGGAGGAGCTATCGCACTTTAAAGGCTAACCCTAGGGTTAGGAACCGTGCGACCGTGTGCGGAGAGACACATATCCAAATGTCCGTCTCGACAAGCTATATAACATACTAAAAGATGGGACCGTGTCGACCTTTGTGGGAGGAGCTATCGCACTTTAAAGGCTAACCCTAGGGTTAGGAACCGTGCGACCGTGTGCGGAGAGACACATATCCAAATGTCCGTCTCGACAAGCTATATAACATACTAAAAGATGGGACCGTGTCGACCTTTGTGGGAGGAGCTATCGCACTTTAAAGGGTTAGGGTTAGGGTTAGGGTTAGGCAATGGGGGTTCGCAAGATTACCGGTAATCTTACCGATAAGACCCAGGAGCCTCTGAACGTCCAGGACACAAGTATGAGACATCTAAAATTCCGTAATGGCGACCCGATTCGGAATCTGTTGTCCTCATTGATTTCTGAGCTTCCTAGCGGCAACAGCGCCACCATTTGTCTGCCATTAAAATTGCACAAAAAAATTCAAAAAAAAAAAAACTTTTGCCTACGTACTAAGTAGGCCACTGCGAATCTTTTTCCCTCTTGAGAGTTTTGTCTAAAATGTCCAGAAGGGGGCGCAACAGCGAACCCGGAAGTGTTTTGACACTTGTGTTATTTTCAAGATTTAGGGTTAGGTAATGGGGGTTCTACCGATAAGACTCAGGAGCCTCTGAGAGTCCAAAACACAAGTATGAGACATCAAAAATTCCGTAATGGCGACCCGATTCGGAATCTGTTGTCCTCATTGATTTCTGAGCTTCCTAGCGGCAACAGCGCCACCATTTGTCTGCCATTAAAATTGCACAAAAAAATTCAAAAAAAAAAAACTTTTGCCTACGTACTAAGTAGGCCACTGCGAATCTTTTTCCCTCTTGAGAGTTTTGTCTAAAATGTCCAGAAGGGGGCGCAACAGCGAACCCGGAAGTGTTTTGACACTTGTGTTATTTTCAAGATTTAGGGTTAGGTAATGGGGGTTCTACCGATAAGACTCAGGAGCCTCTGAGAGTCCAAAACACAAGTATGAGACATCAAAAATTCCGTAATGGCGACCCGATTCGGAATCTGTTGTCCTCATTGATTTCTGAGCTTCCTAGCGGCAACAGCGCCACCATTTGTCTGCCATTGAAATTGCACAAAAAAATTCAAAAAAAAAAAAACTTTTGCCTACGTACTAAGTAGGCCACTGCGAATCTTTTTCCCTCTTGAGAGTTTTGTCTAAAATGTCCAGAAGGGGGCGCAAAGCGAACCCGGAAGTGTTTTGACACTAAGAATGTGTTTTTGGTTGAAATGCTAAACTTAAAATTGAGTACCAGAAGCGAGCCACATATCATCGCGTTCGTCTTATCGATGGCTACGCGTGGACGTGACTAACTTTTATTTCTGACCTTTGTGGGAGGAGCTATCGCACTTTAAAGGCTAACCCTAGGGTTAGGAACCGTGCGACCGTGTGCGGAGAGACACATATCCAAATGTCCGTCTCGACAAGCTATATAACATACTAAAAGATGGGACCGTGTCGACCTTTGTGGGAGGAGCTATCGCACTTTAAAGGCTAACCCTAGGGTTAGGAACCGTGCGACCGTGTGCGGAGAGACACATATCCAAATGTCCGTCTCGACAAGCTATATAACATACTAAAAGATGGGACCGTGTCGACCTTTGTGGGAGGAGCTATCGCACTTTAAAGGCTAACCCTAGGGTTAGGAACCGTGCGACCGTGTGCGGAGAGACACATATCCAAATGTCCGTCTCGACAAGCTATATAACATACTAAAAGATGGGACCGTGTCGACCTTTGTGGGAGGAGCTATCGCACTTTAAAGGGTTAGGGTTAGGGTTAGGGTTAGGCAATGGGGGTTCGCAAGATTACCGGTAATCTTACCGATAAGACCCAGGAGCCTCTGAACGTCCAGGACACAAGTATGAGACATCTAAAATTCCGTAATGGCGACCCGATTCGGAATCTGTTGTCCTCATTGATTTCTGAGCTTCCTAGCGGCAACAGCGCCACCATTTGTCTGCCATTGAAATTGCACAAAAAAATTCAAAAAAAAAAAAACTTTTGCCTACGTACTAAGTAGGCCACTGCGAATCTTTTTCCCTCTTGAGAGTTTTGTCTAAAATGTCCAGAAGGGGGCGCAAAGCGAACCCGGAAGTGTTTTGACACTAAGAATGTGTTTTTGGTTGAAATGCTAAACTTAAAATTGAGTACCAGAAGCGAGCCACATATCATCGCGTTCGTCTTATCGATGGCTACGCGTGGACGTGACTAACTTTTATTTCTGACCTTTGTGGGAGGAGCTATCGCACTTTAAAGGCTAACCCTAGGGTTAGGAACCGTGCGACCGTGTGCGGAGAGACACATATCCAAATGTCCGTCTCGACAAGCTATATAACATACTAAAAGATGGGACCGTGTCGACCTTTGTGGGAGGAGCTATCGCACTTTAAAGGCTAACCCTAGGGTTAGGAACCGTGCGACCGTGTGCGGAGAGACACATATCCAAATGTCCGTCTCGACAAGCTATATAACATACTAAAAGATGGGACCGTGTCGACCTTTGTGGGAGGAGCTATCGCACTTTAAAGGCTAACCCTAGGGTTAGGAACCGTGCGACCGTGTGCGGAGAGACACATATCCAAATGTCCGTCTCGACAAGCTATATAACATACTAAAAGATGGGACCGTGTCGACCTTTGTGGGAGGAGCTATCGCACTTTAAAGGGTTAGGGTTAGGGTTAGGGTTAGGCAATGGGGGTTCGCAGATTACCGGTAATCTTACCGATAAGACCCAGGAGCCTCTGAACGTCCAGGACACAAGTATGAGACATCTAAAATTCCGTAATGGCGACCCGATTCGGAATCTGTTGTCCTCATTGATTTCTGAGCTTCCTAGCGGCAACAGCGCCACCATTTGTCTGCCATTAAAATTGCACAAAAAAATTCAAAAAAAAAAAAACTTTTGCCTACGTACTAAGTAGGCCACTGCGAATCTTTTTCCCTCTTGAGAGTTTTGTCTAAAATGTCCAGAAGGGGGCGCAACAGCGAACCCGGAAGTGTTTTGACACTTGTGTTATTTTCAAGATTTAGGGTTAGGTAATGGGGGTTCTACCGATAAGACTCAGGAGCCTCTGAGAGTCCAAAACACAAGTATGAGACATCAAAAATTCCGTAATGGCGACCCGATTCGGAATCTGTTGTCCTCATTGATTTCTGAGCTTCCTAGCGGCAACAGCGCCACCATTTGTCTGCCATTAAAATTGCACAAAAAAATTCAAAAAAAAAAAAACTTTTGCCTACGTACTAAGTAGGCCACTGCGAATCTTTTTCCCTCTTGAGAGTTTTGTCTAAAATGTCCAGAAGGGGGCGCAACAGCGAACCCGGAAGTGTTTTGACACTTGTGTTATTTTCAAGATTTAGGGTTAGGTAATGGGGGTTCTACGATAAGACTCAGGAGCCTCTGAGAGTCCAAAACACAAGTATGAGACATCAAAAATTCCGTAATGGCGACCCGATTCGGAATCTGTTGTCCTCATTGATTTCTGAGCTTCCTAGCGGCAACAGCGCCACCATTTGTCTGCCATTGAAATTGCACAAAAAATTCAAAAAAAAAAAAACTTTTGCCTACGTACTAAGTAGGCCACTGCGAATCTTTTTCCCTCTTGAGAGTTTTGTCTAAAATGTCCAGAAGGGGGCGCAAAGCGAACCCGGAAGTGTTTTGACACTAAGAATGTGTTTTTGGTTGAAATGCTAAACTTAAAATTGAGTACCAGAAGCGAGCCACATATCATCGCGTTCGTCTTATCGATGGCTACGCGTGGACGTGACTAACTTTTATTTCTGACCTTTGTGGGAGGAGCTATCGCACTTTAAAGGCTAACCCTAGGGTTAGGAACCGTGCGACCGTGTGCGGAGAGACACATATCCAAATGTCCGTCTCGACAAGCTATATAACATACTAAAAGATGGGACCGTGTCGACCTTTGTGGGAGGAGCTATCGCACTTTAAAGGCTAACCCTAGGGTTAGGAACCGTGCGACCGTGTGCGGAGAGACACATATCCAAATGTCCGTCTCGACAAGCTATATAACATACTAAAAGATGGGACCGTGTCGACCTTTGTGGGAGGAGCTATCGCACTTTAAAGGCTAACCCTAGGGTTAGGAACCGTGCGACCGTGTGCGGAGAGACACATATCCAAATGTCCGTCTCGACAAGCTATATAACATACTAAAAGATGGGACCGTGTCGACCTTTGTGGGAGGAGCTATCGCACTTTAAAGGCTAACCCTAGGGTTAGGAACCGTGCGACCGTGTGCGGAGAGACACATATCCAAATGTCCGTCTCGACAAGCTATATAACATACTAAAAGATGGGACCGTGTCGACCTTTGTGGGAGGAGCTATCGCACTTTAAAGGGTTAGGGTTAGGGTTAGGGTTAGGCAATGGGGGTTCGCAAGATTACCGGTAATCTTACCGATAAGACCCAGGAGCCTCTGAACGTCCAGGACACAAGTATGAGACATCTAAAATTCCGTAATGGCGACCCGATTCGGAATCTGTTGTCCTCATTGATTTCTGAGCTTCCTAGCGGCAACAGCGCCACCATTTGTCTGCCATTAAAATTGCACAAAAAAATTCAAAAAAAAAAAAACTTTTGCCTACGTACTAAGTAGGCCACTGCGAATCTTTTTCCCTCTTGAGAGTTTTGTCTAAAATGTCCAGAAGGGGGCGCAACAGCGAACCCGGAAGTGTTTTGACACTTGTGTTATTTTCAAGATTTAGGGTTAGGTAATGGGGGTTCTACCGATAAGACTCAGGAGCCTCTGAGAGTCCAAAACACAAGTATGAGACATCAAAAATTCCGTAATGGCGACCCGATTCGGAATCTGTTGTCCTCATTGATTTCTGAGCTTCCTAGCGGCAACAGCGCCACCATTTGTCTGCCATTGAAATTGCACAAAAAAATTCAAAAAAAAAAAAACTTTTGCCTACGTACTAAGTAGGCCACTGCGAATCTTTTTCCCTCTTGAGAGTTTTGTCTAAAATGTCCAGAAGGGGGCGCAAAGCGAACCCGGAAGTGTTTTGACACTAAGAATGTGTTTTTGGTTGAAATGCTAAACTTAAAATTGAGTACCAGAAGCGAGCCACATATCATCGCGTTCGTCTTATCGATGGCTACGCGTGGACGTGACTAACTTTTATTTCTGACCTTTGTGGGAGGAGCTATCGCACTTTAAAGGCTAACCCTAGGGTTAGGAACCGTGCGACCGTGTGCGGAGAGACACATATCCAAATGTCCGTCTCGACAAGCTATATAACATACTAAAAGATGGGACCGTGTCGACCTTTGTGGGAGGAGCTATCGCACTTTAAAGGCTAACCCTAGGGTTAGGAACCGTGCGACCGTGTGCGGAGAGACACATATCCAAATGTCCGTCTCGACAAGCTATATAACATACTAAAAGATGGGACCGTGTCGACCTTTGTGGGAGGAGCTATCGCACTTTAAAGGCTAACCCTAGGGTTAGGAACCGTGCGACCGTGTGCGGAGAGACACATATCCAAATGTCCGTCTCGACAAGCTATATAACATACTAAAAGATGGGACCGTGTCGACCTTTGTGGGAGGAGCTATCGCACTTTAAAGGGTTAGGGTTAGGGTTAGGGTTAGGCAATGGGGGTTCGCAAGATTACCGGTAATCTTACCGATAAGACCCAGGAGCCTCTGAACGTCCAGGACACAAGTATGAGACATCTAAAATTCCGTAATGGCGACCCGATTCGGAATCTGTTGTCCTCATTGATTTCTGAGCTTCCTAGCGGCAACAGCGCCACCATTTGTCTGCCATTAAAATTGCACAAAAAAATTCAAAAAAAAAAAAACTTTTGCCTACGTACTAAGTAGGCCACTGCGAATCTTTTTCCCTCTTGAGAGTTTTGTCTAAAATGTCCAGAAGGGGGCGCAACAGCGAACCCGGAAGTGTTTTGACACTTGTGTTATTTTCAAGATTTAGGGTTAGGTAATGGGGGTTCTACCGATAAGACTCAGGAGCCTCTGAGAGTCCAAAACACAAGTATGAGACATCAAAAATTCCGTAATGGCGACCCGATTCGGAATCTGTTGTCCTCATTGATTTCTGAGCTTCCTAGCGGCAACAGCGCCACCATTTGTCTGCCATTGAAATTGCACAAAAAAATTCAAAAAAAAAAAACTTTTGCCTACGTACTAAGTAGGCCACTGCGAATCTTTTTCCCTCTTGAGAGTTTTGTCTAAAATGTCCAGAAGGGGGCGCAAAGCGAACCCGGAAGTGTTTTGACACTAAGAATGTGTTTTTGGTTGAAATGCTAAACTTAAAATTGAGTACCAGAAGCGAGCCACATATCATCGCGTTCGTCTTATCGATGGCTACGCGTGGACGTGACTAACTTTTATTTCTGACCTTTGTGGGAGGAGCTATCGCACTTTAAAGGCTAACCCTAGGGTTAGGAACCGTGCGACCGTGTGCGGAGAGACACATATCCAAATGTCCGTCTCGACAAGCTATATAACATACTAAAAGATGGGACCGTGTCGACCTTTGTGGGAGGAGCTATCGCACTTTAAAGGCTAACCCTAGGGTTAGGAACCGTGCGACCGTGTGCGGAGAGACACATATCCAAATGTCCGTCTCGACAAGCTATATAACATACTAAAAGATGGGACCGTGTCGACCTTTGTGGGAGGAGCTATCGCACTTTAAAGGCTAACCCTAGGGTTAGGAACCGTGCGACCGTGTGCGGAGAGACACATATCCAAATGTCCGTCTCGACAAGCTATATAACATACTAAAAGATGGGACCGTGTCGACCTTTGTGGGAGGAGCTATCGCACTTTAAAGGGTTAGGGTTAGGGTTAGGGTTAGGCAATGGGGGTTCGCAAGATTACCGGTAATCTTACCGATAAGACCCAGGAGCCTCTGAACGTCCAGGACACAAGTATGAGACATCTAAAATTCCGTAATGGCGACCCGATTCGGAATCTGTTGTCCTCATTGATTTCTGAGCTTCCTAGCGGCAACAGCGCCACCATTTGTCTGCCATTGAAATTGCACAAAAAAATTCAAAAAAAAAAAAACTTTTGCCTACGTACTAAGTAGGCCACTGCGAATCTTTTTCCCTCTTGAGAGTTTTGTCTAAAATGTCCAGAAGGGGGCGCAAAGCGAACCCGGAAGTGTTTTGACACTAAGAATGTGTTTTTGGTTGAAATGCTAAACTTAAAATTGAGTACCAGAAGCGAGCCACATATCATCGCGTTCGTCTTATCGATGGCTACGCGTGGACGTGACTAACTTTTATTTCTGACCTTTGTGGGAGGAGCTATCGCACTTTAAAGGCTAACCCTAGGGTTAGGAACCGTGCGACCGTGTGCGGAGAGACACATATCCAAATGTCCGTCTCGACAAGCTATATAACATACTAAAAGATGGGACCGTGTCGACCTTTGTGGGAGGAGCTATCGCACTTTAAAGGCTAACCCTAGGGTTAGGAACCGTGCGACCGTGTGCGGAGAGACACATATCCAAATGTCCGTCTCGACAAGCTATATAACATACTAAAAGATGGGACCGTGTCGACCTTTGTGGGAGGAGCTATCGCACTTTAAAGGCTAACCCTAGGGTTAGGAACCGTGCGACCGTGTGCGGAGAGACACATATCCAAATGTCCGTCTCGACAAGCTATATAACATACTAAAAGATGGGACCGTGTCGACCTTTGTGGGAGGAGCTATCGCACTTTAAAGGGTTAGGGTTAGGGTTAGGGTTAGGCAATGGGGGTTCGCAAGATTACCGGTAATCTTACCGATAAGACCCAGGAGCCTCTGAACGTCCAGGACACAAGTATGAGACATCTAAAATTCCGTAATGGCGACCCGATTCGGAATCTGTTGTCCTCATTGATTTCTGAGCTTCCTAGCGGCAACAGCGCCACCATTTGTCTGCCATTAAAATTGCACAAAAAAATTCAAAAAAAAAAAAACTTTTGCCTACGTACTAAGTAGGCCACTGCGAATCTTTTTCCCTCTTGAGAGTTTTGTCTAAAATGTCCAGAAGGGGGCGCAACAGCGAACCCGGAAGTGTTTTGACACTTGTGTTATTTTCAAGATTTAGGGTTAGGTAATGGGGGTTCTACCGATAAGACTCAGGAGCCTCTGAGAGTCCAAAACACAAGTATGAGACATCAAAAATTCCGTAATGGCGACCCGATTCGGAATCTGTTGTCCTCATTGATTTCTGAGCTTCCTAGCGGCAACAGCGCCACCATTTGTCTGCCATTAAAATTGCACAAAAAAATTCAAAAAAAAAAAAACTTTTGCCTACGTACTAAGTAGGCCACTGCGAATCTTTTTCCCTCTTGAGAGTTTTGTCTAAAATGTCCAGAAGGGGGCGCAACAGCGAACCCGGAAGTGTTTTGACACTTGTGTTATTTTCAAGATTTAGGGTTAGGTAATGGGGGTTCTACCGATAAGACTCAGGAGCCTCTGAGAGTCCAAAACACAAGTATGAGACATCAAAAATTCCGTAATGGCGACCCGATTCGGAATCTGTTGTCCTCATTGATTTCTGAGCTTCCTAGCGGCAACAGCGCCACCATTTGTCTGCCATTGAAATTGCACAAAAAAATTCAAAAAAAAAAAAACTTTTGCCTACGTACTAAGTAGGCCACTGCGAATCTTTTTCCCTCTTGAGAGTTTTGTCTAAAATGTCCAGAAGGGGGCGCAAAGCGAACCCGGAAGTGTTTTGACACTAAGAATGTGTTTTTGGTTGAAATGCTAAACTTAAAATTGAGTACCAGAAGCGAGCCACATATCATCGCGTTCGTCTTATCGATGGCTACGCGTGGACGTGACTAACTTTTATTTCTGACCTTTGTGGGAGGAGCTATCGCACTTTAAAGGCTAACCCTAGGGTTAGGAACCGTGCGACCGTGTGCGGAGAGACACATATCCAAATGTCCGTCTCGACAAGCTATATAACATACTAAAAGATGGGACCGTGTCGACCTTTGTGGGAGGAGCTATCGCACTTTAAAGGCTAACCCTAGGGTTAGGAACCGTGCGACCGTGTGCGGAGAGACACATATCCAAATGTCCGTCTCGACAAGCTATATAACATACTAAAAGATGGGACCGTGTCGACCTTTGTGGGAGGAGCTATCGCACTTTAAAGGCTAACCCTAGGGTTAGGAACCGTGCGACCGTGTGCGGAGAGACACATATCCAAATGTCCGTCTCGACAAGCTATATAACATACTAAAAGATGGGACCGTGTCGACCTTTGTGGGAGGAGCTATCGCACTTTAAAGGCTAACCCTAGGGTTAGGAACCGTGCGACCGTGTGCGGAGAGACACATATCCAAATGTCCGTCTCGACAAGCTATATAACATACTAAAAGATGGGACCGTGTCGACCTTTGTGGGAGGAGCTATCGCACTTTAAAGGGTTAGGGTTAGGGTTAGGGTTAGGCAATGGGGGTTCGCAAGATTACCGGTAATCTTACCGATAAGACCCAGGAGCCTCTGAACGTCCAGGACACAAGTATGAGACATCTAAAATTCCGTAATGGCGACCCGATTCGGAATCTGTTGTCCTCATTGATTTCTGAGCTTCCTAGCGGCAACAGCGCCACCATTTGTCTGCCATTAAAATTGCACAAAAAAATTCAAAAAAAAAAAAACTTTTGCCTACGTACTAAGTAGGCCACTGCGAATCTTTTTCCCTCTTGAGAGTTTTGTCTAAAATGTCCAGAAGGGGGCGCAACAGCGAACCCGGAAGTGTTTTGACACTTGTGTTATTTTCAAGATTTAGGGTTAGGTAATGGGGGTTCTACCGATAAGACTCAGGAGCCTCTGAGAGTCCAAAACACAAGTATGAGACATCAAAAATTCCGTAATGGCGACCCGATTCGGAATCTGTTGTCCTCATTGATTTCTGAGCTTCCTAGCGGCAACAGCGCCACCATTTGTCTGCCATTGAAATTGCACAAAAAAATTCAAAAAAAAAAAAACTTTTGCCTACGTACTAAGTAGGCCACTGCGAATCTTTTTCCCTCTTGAGAGTTTTGTCTAAAATGTCCAGAAGGGGGCGCAAAGCGAACCCGGAAGTGTTTTGACACTAAGAATGTGTTTTTGGTTGAAATGCTAAACTTAAAATTGAGTACCAGAAGCGAGCCACATATCATCGCGTTCGTCTTATCGATGGCTACGCGTGGACGTGACTAACTTTTATTTCTGACCTTTGTGGGAGGAGCTATCGCACTTTAAAGGCTAACCCTAGGGTTAGGAACCGTGCGACCGTGTGCGGAGAGACACATATCCAAATGTCCGTCTCGACAAGCTATATAACATACTAAAAGATGGGACCGTGTCGACCTTTGTGGGAGGAGCTATCGCACTTTAAAGGCTAACCCTAGGGTTAGGAACCGTGCGACCGTGTGCGGAGAGACACATATCCAAATGTCCGTCTCGACAAGCTATATAACATACTAAAAGATGGGACCGTGTCGACCTTTGTGGGAGGAGCTATCGCACTTTAAAGGCTAACCCTAGGGTTAGGAACCGTGCGACCGTGTGCGGAGAGACACATATCCAAATGTCCGTCTCGACAAGCTATATAACATACTAAAAGATGGGACCGTGTCGACCTTTGTGGGAGGAGCTATCGCACTTTAAAGGGTTAGGGTTAGGGTTAGGGTTAGGCAATGGGGGTTCGCAAGATTACCGGTAATCTTACCGATAAGACCCAGGAGCCTCTGAACGTCCAGGACACAAGTATGAGACATCTAAAATTCCGTAATGGCGACCCGATTCGGAATCTGTTGTCCTCATTGATTTCTGAGCTTCCTAGCGGCAACAGCGCCACCATTTGTCTGCCATTAAAATTGCACAAAAAAATTCAAAAAAAAAAAAACTTTTGCCTACGTACTAAGTAGGCCACTGCGAATCTTTTTCCCTCTTGAGAGTTTTGTCTAAAATGTCCAGAAGGGGGCGCAACAGCGAACCCGGAAGTGTTTTGACACTTGTGTTATTTTCAAGATTTAGGGTTAGGTAATGGGGGTTCTACCGATAAGACTCAGGAGCCTCTGAGAGTCCAAAACACAAGTATGAGACATCAAAAATTCCGTAATGGCGACCCGATTCGGAATCTGTTGTCCTCATTGATTTCTGAGCTTCCTAGCGGCAACAGCGCCACCATTTGTCTGCCATTGAAATTGCACAAAAAAATTCAAAAAAAAAAAAACTTTTGCCTACGTACTAAGTAGGCCACTGCGAATCTTTTTCCCTCTTGAGAGTTTTGTCTAAAATGTCCAGAAGGGGGCGCAAAGCGAACCCGGAAGTGTTTTGACACTTGTGTTTTTTTCCAGATTTTTTTTTTTTTTTTTTAGGGTTAGGCTTAGTGTATACAAGTCTGCGGGTTAGGTTTAGGGTGAGGGTTTGAGATAGGTAGTAGTTGTAGTACTAAGACTGGTTAGGGTTAGTGTATACAAGTCTGCGGGTTAGGTTCAGGGTGAGGGTTTGAGATAGGTTGTAGTTGTAGTACTAAGACAAGTCTAAGTCCACATCAAGAAGGTTTTTTTTTTTTTTTTTTTTTTGGTTTAGTTTCTTTTTTTTTTCTTTTTTTTTGATTTTTTTTTTTTTTTTTTTGAATTTTTTTTCTTTTTTTTTCTTTTTTTCTTTTTTTTTTTTCTTTTTTTTTCTTTTTTTGCATGTTTCAAGTGATTTGGGATCGACTGGTAATAGTCCCCAGTGCACTTATTTTGGTGTCCCCAAGCTCTGGGACTTAGTAAAATTTACCCCAGACCTTAGGAGTGTCGTAGAGCGACGGGACCAATTCCATTAAATCCGGCATGAAAAAGTGATTCAGAAAATGTGTTGTTTGAAAAAAAATAATAATAATTGAGCTCTAGGGGCTGAAAAAACGTGTCTCTTTTGATTTGGCGGAGAGTTAGCAGTGTCGGAGAGCTACGAAACCACTTCCATCGGATTCGGGACGCTTCAAACATTTAGAAACAGTCTTGTTTGTGAAGACAGCAATTTTTTTGAATATCTTATTGAATTTTAAAGCTGCAAGGCCGCAAAATAAAGCCTAAAATGTCAACGCTTGACCTTTGGGTCTTCGGAGTGTCTTTGAGCGTCGGGAGTTGGCTCCCTAGACTCACTTTTTCCCGCTGAATACAGCCGTGGTGGTCTCGTGTCTCTACGATGTCGGGAAGTGGGTGTAATAGCCACTTAGCCGCCAGAAAACTTCTGTAAAAAACCGAGACCATTTTCCGACTCAGAACGACGAGGCGGACGCGCTGATATGTGTTTCCCAGCACACGGACTTACGGTTCTCTTAATTGGCTAGGGTTAGGGTTAGTTTTCAACGCGCGATAGCTCTTGAACGATACGTCCGTCAGACAAGTAATTGACGTTGGCGTTTCCAGCTTTCCGAGGCCTACGATCTGATATGTCCGCCATTGTCGTGCGACCCCCGTAGCCCCTAACCCTAACCCTAGATAACCCTAGTTTTACCTGATCGAAAGGCTTATAGGGTTACCGATGCTAAGAATGTGTTTTTGGTTGAAATGCTAAACTTAAAATTGAGTACCAGAAGCGAGCCACATATCATCGCGTTCGTCTTATCGATGGCTACGCGTGGACGTGACTAACTTTTATTTCTGACCTTTGTGGGAGGAGCTATCGCACTTTAAAGGCTAACCCTAGGGTTAGGAACCGTGCGACCGTGTGCGGAGAGACACATATCCAAATGTCCGTCTCGACAAGCTATATAACATACTAAAAGATGGGACCGTGTCGACCTTTGTGGGAGGAGCTATCGCACTTTAAAGGCTAACCCTAGGGTTAGGAACCGTGCGACCGTGTGCGGAGAGACACATATCCAAATGTCCGTCTCGACAAGCTATATAACATACTAAAAGATGGGACCGTGTCGACCTTTGTGGGAGGAGCTATCGCACTTTAAAGGCTAACCCTAGGGTTAGGAACCGTGCGACCGTGTGCGGAGAGACACATATCCAAATGTCCGTCTCGACAAGCTATATAACATACTAAAAGATGGGACCGTGTCGACCTTTGTGGGAGGAGCTATCGCACTTTAAAGGGTTAGGGTTAGGGTTAGGGTTAGGCAATGGGGGTTCGCAAGATTACCGGTAATCTTACCGATAAGACCCAGGAGCCTCTGAACGTCCAGGACACAAGTATGAGACATCTAAAATTCCGTAATGGCGACCCGATTCGGAATCTGTTGTCCTCATTGATTTCTGAGCTTCCTAGCGGCAACAGCGCCACCATTTGTCTGCCATTAAAATTGCACAAAAAAATTCAAAAAAAAAAAAACTTTTGCCTACGTACTAAGTAGGCCACTGCGAATCTTTTTCCCTCTTGAGAGTTTTGTCTAAAATGTCCAGAAGGGGGCGCAACAGCGAACCCGGAAGTGTTTTGACACTTGTGTTATTTTCAAGATTTAGGGTTAGGTAATGGGGGTTCTACCGATAAGACTCAGGAGCCTCTGAGAGTCCAAAACACAAGTATGAGACATCAAAAATTCCGTAATGGCGACCCGATTCGGAATCTGTTGTCCTCATTGATTTCTGAGCTTCCTAGCGGCAACAGCGCCACCATTTGTCTGCCATTGAAATTGCACAAAAAAATTCAAAAAAAAAAAAACTTTTGCCTACGTACTAAGTAGGCCACTGCGAATCTTTTTCCCTCTTGAGAGTTTTGTCTAAAATGTCCAGAAGGGGGCGCAAAGCGAACCCGGAAGTGTTTTGACACTTGTGTTTTTTTTTTTAGGGTTAGGCTTAGTGTATACAAGTCTGCGGGTTAGGTTTAGGGTGAGGGTTTGAGATAGGTAGTAGTTGTAGTACTAAGACTGGTTAGGGTTAGTGTATACAAGTCTGCGGGTTAGGTTCAGGGTGAGGGTTTGAGATAGGTTGTAGTTGTAGTACTAAGACAAGTCTAAGTCCACATCAAGAAGGTTTTTTTTTTTTTTTTTTTTTTGGTTTAGTTTCTTTTTTTTTTTCTTTTTTTTTGATTTTTTTTTTTTTTTTTTTGAATTTTTTTTCTTTTTTTTCTTTTTTTCTTTTTTTTTTTTCTTTTTTTTTCTTTTTTTGCATGTTTCAAGTGATTTGGGATCGACTGGTAATAGTCCCCAGTGCACTTATTTTGGTGTCCCCAAGCTCTGGGACTTAGTAAAATTTACCCCAGACCTTAGGAGTGTCGTAGAGCGACGGGACCAATTCCATTAAATCCGGCATGAAAAAGTGATTCAGAAAATGTGTTGTTTGAAAAAATAAAATAATAATTGAGCTCTAGGGGCTGAAAAAACGTGTCTCTTTTGATTTGGCGGAGAGTTAGCAGTGTCGGAGAGCTACGAAACCACTTCCATCGGATTCGGGACGCTTCAAACATTTAGAAACAGTCTTGTTTGTGAAGACAGCAATTTTTTTGAATATCTTATTGAATTTTAAAGCTGCAAGGCCGCAAAATAAAGCCTAAAATGTCAACGCTTGACCTTTGGGTCTTCGGAGTGTCTTTGAGCGTCGGGAGTTGGCTCCCTAGACTCACTTTTTCCCGCTGAATACAGCCGTGGTGGTCTCGTGTCTCTACGATGTCGGGAAGTGGGTGTAATAGCCACTTAGCCGCCAGAAAACTTCTGTAAAAAACCGAGACCATTTTCCGACTCAGAACGACGAGGCGGACGCGCTGATATGTGTTTCCCAGCACACGGACTTACGGTTCTCTTAATTGGCTAGGGTTAGGGTTAGTTTTCAACGCGCGATAGCTCTTGAACGATACGTCCGTCAGACAAGTAATTGACGTTGGCGTTTCCAGCTTTCCGAGGCCTACGATCTGATATGTCCGCCATTGTCGTGCGACCCCCGTAGCCCCTAACCCTAACCCTAGATAACCCTAGTTTTACCTGATCGAAAGGCTTATAGGGTTACCGATGCTAAGAATGTGTTTTTGGTTGAAATGCTAAACTTAAAATTGAGTACCAGAAGCGAGCCACATATCATCGCGTTCGTCTTATCGATGGCTACGCGTGGACGTGACTAACTTTTATTTCTGACCTTTGTGGGAGGAGCTATCGCACTTTAAAGGCTAACCCTAGGGTTAGGAACCGTGCGACCGTGTGCGGAGAGACACATATCCAAATGTCCGTCTCGACAAGCTATATAACATACTAAAAGATGGGACCGTGTCGACCTTTGTGGGAGGAGCTATCGCACTTTAAAGGCTAACCCTAGGGTTAGGAACCGTGCGACCGTGTGCGGAGAGACACATATCCAAATGTCCGTCTCGACAAGCTATATAACATACTAAAAGATGGGACCGTGTCGACCTTTGTGGGAGGAGCTATCGCACTTTAAAGGCTAACCCTAGGGTTAGGAACCGTGCGACCGTGTGCGGAGAGACACATATCCAAATGTCCGTCTCGACAAGCTATATAACATACTAAAAGATGGGACCGTGTCGACCTTTGTGGGAGGAGCTATCGCACTTTAAAGGGTTAGGGTTAGGGTTAGGGTTAGGCAATGGGGGTTCGCAAGATTACCGGTAATCTTACCGATAAGACCCAGGAGCCTCTGAACGTCCAGGACACAAGTATGAGACATCTAAAATTCCGTAATGGCGACCCGATTCGGAATCTGTTGTCCTCATTGATTTCTGAGCTTCCTAGCGGCAACAGCGCCACCATTTGTCTGCCATTAAAATTGCACAAAAAAATTCAAAAAAAAAAAAACTTTTGCCTACGTACTAAGTAGGCCACTGCGAATCTTTTTCCCTCTTGAGAGTTTTGTCTAAAATGTCCAGAAGGGGGCGCAACAGCGAACCCGGAAGTGTTTTGACACTTGTGTTATTTTCAAGATTTAGGGTTAGGTAATGGGGGTTCTACCGATAAGACTCAGGAGCCTCTGAGAGTCCAAAACACAAGTATGAGACATCAAAAATTCCGTAATGGCGACCCGATTCGGAATCTGTTGTCCTCATTGATTTCTGAGCTTCCTAGCGGCAACAGCGCCACCATTTGTCTGCCATTGAAATTGCACAAAAAAATTCAAAAAAAAAAAAACTTTTGCCTACGTACTAAGTAGGCCACTGCGAATCTTTTTCCCTCTTGAGAGTTTTGTCTAAAATGTCCAGAAGGGGGCGCAAAGCGAACCCGGAAGTGTTTTGACACTTGTGTTTTTTTTTTTAGGGTTAGGCTTAGTGTATACAAGTCTGCGGGTTAGGTTTAGGGTGAGGGTTTGAGATAGGTAGTAGTTGTAGTACTAAGACTGGTTAGGGTTAGTGTATACAAGTCTGCGGGTTAGGTTCAGGGTGAGGGTTTGAGATAGGTTGTAGTTGTAGTACTAAGACAAGTCTAAGTCCACATCAAGAAGGTTTTTTTTTTTTTTTTTTTTTTGGTTTAGTTTCTTTTTTTTTTTCTTTTTTTTTGATTTTTTTTTTTTTTTTTTTGAATTTTTTTTCTTTTTTTTCTTTTTTTCTTTTTTTTTTTTCTTTTTTTTTCTTTTTTTGCATGTTTCAAGTGATTTGGGATCGACTGGTAATAGTCCCCAGTGCACTTATTTTGGTGTCCCCAAGCTCTGGGACTTAGTAAAATTTACCCCAGACCTTAGGAGTGTCGTAGAGCGACGGGACCAATTCCATTAAATCCGGCATGAAAAAGTGATTCAGAAAATGTGTTGTTTGAAAAAAAAAAATAATAATTGAGCTCTAGGGGCTGAAAAAACGTGTCTCTTTTGATTTGGCGGAGAGTTAGCAGTGTCGGAGAGCTACGAAACCACTTCCATCGGATTCGGGACGCTTCAAACATTTAGAAACAGTCTTGTTTGTGAAGACAGCAATTTTTTTGAATATCTTATTGAATTTTAAAGCTGCAAGGCCGCAAAATAAAGCCTAAAATGTCAACGCTTGACCTTTGGGTCTTCGGAGTGTCTTTGAGCGTCGGGAGTTGGCTCCCTAGACTCACTTTTTCCCGCTGAATACAGCCGTGGTGGTCTCGTGTCTCTACGATGTCGGGAAGTGGGTGTAATAGCCACTTAGCCGCCAGAAAACTTCTGTAAAAAACCGAGACCATTTTCCGACTCAGAACGACGAGGCGGACGCGCTGATATGTGTTTCCCAGCACACGGACTTACGGTTCTCTTAATTGGCTAGGGTTAGGGTTAGTTTTCAACGCGCGATAGCTCTTGAACGATACGTCCGTCAGACAAGTAATTGACGTTGGCGTTTCCAGCTTTCCGAGGCCTACGATCTGATATGTCCGCCATTGTCGTGCGACCCCCGTAGCCCCTAACCCTAACCCTAGATAACCCTAGTTTTACCTGATCGAAAGGCTTATAGGGTTACCGATGCTAAGAATGTGTTTTTGGTTGAAATGCTAAACTTAAAATTGAGTACCAGAAGCGAGCCACATATCATCGCGTTCGTCTTATCGATGGCTACGCGTGGACGTGACTAACTTTTATTTCTGACCTTTGTGGGAGGAGCTATCGCACTTTAAAGGCTAACCCTAGGGTTAGGAACCGTGCGACCGTGTGCGGAGAGACACATATCCAAATGTCCGTCTCGACAAGCTATATAACATACTAAAAGATGGGACCGTGTCGACCTTTGTGGGAGGAGCTATCGCACTTTAAAGGCTAACCCTAGGGTTAGGAACCGTGCGACCGTGTGCGGAGAGACACATATCCAAATGTCCGTCTCGACAAGCTATATAACATACTAAAAGATGGGACCGTGTCGACCTTTGTGGGAGGAGCTATCGCACTTTAAAGGCTAACCCTAGGGTTAGGAACCGTGCGACCGTGTGCGGAGAGACACATATCCAAATGTCCGTCTCGACAAGCTATATAACATACTAAAAGATGGGACCGTGTCGACCTTTGTGGGAGGAGCTATCGCACTTTAAAGGGTTAGGGTTAGGGTTAGGGTTAGGCAATGGGGGTTCGCAAGATTACCGGTAATCTTACCGATAAGACCCAGGAGCCTCTGAACGTCCAGGACACAAGTATGAGACATCTAAAATTCCGTAATGGCGACCCGATTCGGAATCTGTTGTCCTCATTGATTTCTGAGCTTCCTAGCGGCAACAGCGCCACCATTTGTCTGCCATTAAAATTGCACAAAAAAATTCAAAAAAAAAAAAACTTTTGCCTACGTACTAAGTAGGCCACTGCGAATCTTTTTCCCTCTTGAGAGTTTTGTCTAAAATGTCCAGAAGGGGGCGCAAAGCGAACCCGGAAGTGTTTTGACACTTGTGTTTTTTTCCAGATTTTTTTTTTTTTTTTTTAGGGTTAGGCTTAGTGTATACAAGTCTGCGGGTTAGGTTTAGGGTGAGGGTTTGAGATAGGTAGTAGTTGTAGTACTAAGACTGGTTAGGGTTAGTGTATACAAGTCTGCGGGTTAGGTTCAGGGTGAGGGTTTGAGATAGGTTGTAGTTGTAGTACTAAGACAAGTCTAAGTCCACATCAAGAAGGTTTTTTTTTTTTTTTTTTTTTTGGTTTAGTTTCTTTTTTTTTTTCTTTTTTTTTGATTTTTTTTTTTTTTTTTTTGAATTTTTTTTCTTTTTTTTTCTTTTTTTCTTTTTTTTTTTTCTTTTTTTTTCTTTTTTTGCATGTTTCAAGTGATTTGGGATCGACTGGTAATAGTCCCCAGTGCACTTATTTTGGTGTCCCCAAGCTCTGGGACTTAGTAAAATTTACCCCAGACCTTAGGAGTGTCGTAGAGCGACGGGACCAATTCCATTAAATCCGGCATGAAAAAGTGATTCAGAAAATGTGTTGTTTGAAAAAAAAAAATAATAATTGAGCTCTAGGGGCTGAAAAAACGTGTCTCTTTTGATTTGGCGGAGAGTTAGCAGTGTCGGAGAGCTACGAAACCACTTCCATCGGATTCGGGACGCTTCAAACATTTAGAAACAGTCTTGTTTGTGAAGACAGCAATTTTTTTGAATATCTTATTGAATTTTAAAGCTGCAAGGCCGCAAAATAAAGCCTAAAATGTCAACGCTTGACCTTTGGGTCTTCGGAGTGTCTTTGAGCGTCGGGAGTTGGCTCCCTAGACTCACTTTTTCCCGCTGAATACAGCCGTGGTGGTCTCGTGTCTCTACGATGTCGGGAAGTGGGTGTAATAGCCACTTAGCCGCCAGAAAACTTCTGTAAAAAACCGAGACCATTTTCCGACTCAGAACGACGAGGCGGACGCGCTGATATGTGTTTCCCAGCACACGGACTTACGGTTCTCTTAATTGGCTAGGGTTAGGGTTAGTTTTCAACGCGCGATAGCTCTTGAACGATACGTCCGTCAGACAAGTAATTGACGTTGGCGTTTCCAGCTTTCCGAGGCCTACGATCTGATATGTCCGCCATTGTCGTGCGACCCCCGTAGCCCCTAACCCTAACCCTAGATAACCCTAGTTTTACCTGATCGAAAGGCTTATAGGGTTACCGATGCTAAGAATGTGTTTTTGGTTGAAATGCTAAACTTAAAATTGAGTACCAGAAGCGAGCCACATATCATCGCGTTCGTCTTATCGATGGCTACGCGTGGACGTGACTAACTTTTATTTCTGACCTTTGTGGGAGGAGCTATCGCACTTTAAAGGCTAACCCTAGGGTTAGGAACCGTGCGACCGTGTGCGGAGAGACACATATCCAAATGTCCGTCTCGACAAGCTATATAACATACTAAAAGATGGGACCGTGTCGACCTTTGTGGGAGGAGCTATCGCACTTTAAAGGCTAACCCTAGGGTTAGGAACCGTGCGACCGTGTGCGGAGAGACACATATCCAAATGTCCGTCTCGACAAGCTATATAACATACTAAAAGATGGGACCGTGTCGACCTTTGTGGGAGGAGCTATCGCACTTTAAAGGCTAACCCTAGGGTTAGGAACCGTGCGACCGTGTGCGGAGAGACACATATCCAAATGTCCGTCTCGACAAGCTATATAACATACTAAAAGATGGGACCGTGTCGACCTTTGTGGGAGGAGCTATCGCACTTTAAAGGGTTAGGGTTAGGGTTAGGGTTAGGCAATGGGGGTTCGCAAGATTACCGGTAATCTTACCGATAAGACCCAGGAGCCTCTGAACGTCCAGGACACAAGTATGAGACATCTAAAATTCCGTAATGGCGACCCGATTCGGAATCTGTTGTCCTCATTGATTTCTGAGCTTCCTAGCGGCAACAGCGCCACCATTTGTCTGCCATTAAAATTGCACAAAAAAATTCAAAAAAAAAAAAACCTTTGCCTACGTACTAAGTAGGCCACTGCGAATCTTTTTCCCTCTTGAGAGTTTTGTCTAAAATGTCCAGAAGGGGGCGCAAAGCGAACCCGGAAGTGTTTTGACACTTGTGTTTTTTTCCAGATTTTTTTTTTTTTTTTTTAGGGTTAGGCTTAGTGTATACAAGTCTGCGGGTTAGGTTTAGGGTGAGGGTTTGAGATAGGTAGTAGTTGTAGTACTAAGACTGGTTAGGGTTAGTGTATACAAGTCTGCGGGTTAGGTTCAGGGTGAGGGTTTGAGATAGGTTGTAGTTGTAGTACTAAGACAAGTCTAAGTCCACATCAAGAAGGTTTTTTTTTTTTTTTTTTTTTTGGTTTAGTTTCTTTTTTTTTTTCTTTTTTTTTGATTTTTTTTTTTTTTTTTTTGAATTTTTTTTCTTTTTTTTTCTTTTTTTCTTTTTTTTTTTTCTTTTTTTTTCTTTTTTTGCATGTTTCAAGTGATTTGGGATCGACTGGTAATAGTCCCCAGTGCACTTATTTTGGTGTCCCCAAGCTCTGGGACTTAGTAAAATTTACCCCAGACCTTAGGAGTGTCGTAGAGCGACGGGACCAATTCCATTAAATCCGGCATGAAAAAGTGATTCAGAAAATGTGTTGTTTGAAAAAAAAAAATAATAATTGAGCTCTAGGGGCTGAAAAAACGTGTCTCTTTTGATTTGGCGGAGAGTTAGCAGTGTCGGAGAGCTACGAAACCACTTCCATCGGATTCGGGACGCTTCAAACATTTAGAAACAGTCTTGTTTGTGAAGACAGCAATTTTTTTGAATATCTTATTGAATTTTAAAGCTGCAAGGCCGCAAAATAAAGCCTAAAATGTCAACGCTTGACCTTTGGGTCTTCGGAGTGTCTTTGAGCGTCGGGAGTTGGCTCCCTAGACTCACTTTTTCCCGCTGAATACAGCCGTGGTGGTCTCGTGTCTCTACGATGTCGGGAAGTGGGTGTAATAGCCACTTAGCCGCCAGAAAACTTCTGTAAAAAACCGAGACCATTTTCCGACTCAGAACGACGAGGCGGACGCGCTGATATGTGTTTCCCAGCACACGGACTTACGGTTCTCTTAATTGGCTAGGGTTAGGGTTAGTTTTCAACGCGCGATAGCTCTTGAACGATACGTCCGTCAGACAAGTAATTGACGTTGGCGTTTCCAGCTTTCCGAGGCCTACGATCTGATATGTCCGCCATTGTCGTGCGACCCCCGTAGCCCCTAACCCTAACCCTAGATAACCCTAGTTTTACCTGATCGAAAGGCTTATAGGGTTACCGATGCTAAGAATGTGTTTTTGGTTGAAATGCTAAACTTAAAATTGAGTACCAGAAGCGAGCCACATATCATCGCGTTCGTCTTATCGATGGCTACGCGTGGACGTGACTAACTTTTATTTCTGACCTTTGTGGGAGGAGCTATCGCACTTTAAAGGCTAACCCTAGGGTTAGGAACCGTGCGACCGTGTGCGGAGAGACACATATCCAAATGTCCGTCTCGACAAGCTATATAACATACTAAAAGATGGGACCGTGTCGACCTTTGTGGGAGGAGCTATCGCACTTTAAAGGCTAACCCTAGGGTTAGGAACCGTGCGACCGTGTGCGGAGAGACACATATCCAAATGTCCGTCTCGACAAGCTATATAACATACTAAAAGATGGGACCGTGTCGACCTTTGTGGGAGGAGCTATCGCACTTTAAAGGCTAACCCTAGGGTTAGGAACCGTGCGACCGTGTGCGGAGAGACACATATCCAAATGTCCGTCTCGACAAGCTATATAACATACTAAAAGATGGGACCGTGTCGACCTTTGTGGGAGGAGCTATCGCACTTTAAAGGGTTAGGGTTAGGGTTAGGGTTAGGCAATGGGGGTTCGCAAGATTACCGGTAATCTTACCGATAAGACCCAGGAGCCTCTGAACGTCCAGGACACAAGTATGAGACATCTAAAATTCCGTAATGGCGACCCGATTCGGAATCTGTTGTCCTCATTGATTTCTGAGCTTCCTAGCGGCAACAGCGCCACCATTTGTCTGCCATTAAAATTGCACAAAAAAATTCAAAAAAAAAAAAACTTTTGCCTACGTACTAAGTAGGCCACTGCGAATCTTTTTCCCTCTTGAGAGTTTTGTCTAAAATGTCCAGAAGGGGGCGCAACAGCGAACCCGGAAGTGTTTTGACACTTGTGTTATTTTCAAGATTTAGGGTTAGGTAATGGGGGTTCTACCGATAAGACTCAGGAGCCTCTGAGAGTCCAAAACACAAGTATGAGACATCAAAAATTCCGTAATGGCGACCCGATTCGGAATCTGTTGTCCTCATTGATTTCTGAGCTTCCTAGCGGCAACAGCGCCACCATTTGTCTGCCATTGAAATTGCACAAAAAAATTCAAAAAAAAAAAAACTTTTGCCTACGTACTAAGTAGGCCACTGCGAATCTTTTTCCCTCTTGAGAGTTTTGTCTAAAATGTCCAGAAGGGGGCGCAAAGCGAACCCGGAAGTGTTTTGACACTTGTGTTTTTTTCCAGATTTTTTTTTTTTTTTTTTAGGGTTAGGCTTAGTGTATACAAGTCTGCGGGTTAGGTTTAGGGTGAGGGTTTGAGATAGGTAGTAGTTGTAGTACTAAGACTGGTTAGGGTTAGTGTATACAAGTCTGCGGGTTAGGTTCAGGGTGAGGGTTTGAGATAGGTTGTAGTTGTAGTACTAAGACAAGTCTAAGTCCACATCAAGAAGGTTTTTTTTTTTTTTTTTTTTTTGGTTTAGTTTCTTTTTTTTTTCTTTTTTTTTGATTTTTTTTTTTTTTTTTTTGAATTTTTTTTCTTTTTTTTCTTTTTTTCTTTTTTTTTTTTCTTTTTTTTTCTTTTTTTGCATGTTTCAAGTGATTTGGGATCGACTGGTAATAGTCCCCAGTGCACTTATTTTGGTGTCCCCAAGCTCTGGGACTTAGTAAAATTTACCCCAGACCTTAGGAGTGTCGTAGAGCGACGGGACCAATTCCATTAAATCCGGCATGAAAAAGTGATTCAGAAAATGTGTTGTTTGAAAAAAAAAAATAATAATTGAGCTCTAGGGGCTGAAAAAACGTGTCTCTTTTGATTTGGCGGAGAGTTAGCAGTGTCGGAGAGCTACGAAACCACTTCCATCGGATTCGGGACGCTTCAAACATTTAGAAACAGTCTTGTTTGTGAAGACAGCAATTTTTTTGAATATCTTATTGAATTTTAAAGCTGCAAGGCCGCAAAATAAAGCCTAAAATGTCAACGCTTGACCTTTGGGTCTTCGGAGTGTCTTTGAGCGTCGGGAGTTGGCTCCCTAGACTCACTTTTTCCCGCTGAATACAGCCGTGGTGGTCTCGTGTCTCTACGATGTCGGGAAGTGGGTGTAATAGCCACTTAGCCGCCAGAAAACTTCTGTAAAAAACCGAGACCATTTTCCGACTCAGAACGACGAGGCGGACGCGCTGATATGTGTTTCCCAGCACACGGACTTACGGTTCTCTTAATTGGCTAGGGTTAGGGTTAGTTTTCAACGCGCGATAGCTCTTGAACGATACGTCCGTCAGACAAGTAATTGACGTTGGCGTTTCCAGCTTTCCGAGGCCTACGATCTGATATGTCCGCCATTGTCGTGCGACCCCCGTAGCCCCTAACCCTAACCCTAGATAACCCTAGTTTTACCTGATCGAAAGGCTTATAGGGTTACCGATGCTAAGAATGTGTTTTTGGTTGAAATGCTAAACTTAAAATTGAGTACCAGAAGCGAGCCACATATCATCGCGTTCGTCTTATCGATGGCTACGCGTGGACGTGACTAACTTTTATTTCTGACCTTTGTGGGAGGAGCTATCGCACTTTAAAGGCTAACCCTAGGGTTAGGAACCGTGCGACCGTGTGCGGAGAGACACATATCCAAATGTCCGTCTCGACAAGCTATATAACATACTAAAAGATGGGACCGTGTCGACCTTTGTGGGAGGAGCTATCGCACTTTAAAGGCTAACCCTAGGGTTAGGAACCGTGCGACCGTGTGCGGAGAGACACATATCCAAATGTCCGTCTCGACAAGCTATATAACATACTAAAAGATGGGACCGTGTCGACCTTTGTGGGAGGAGCTATCGCACTTTAAAGGCTAACCCTAGGGTTAGGAACCGTGCGACCGTGTGCGGAGAGACACATATCCAAATGTCCGTCTCGACAAGCTATATAACATACTAAAAGATGGGACCGTGTCGACCTTTGTGGGAGGAGCTATCGCACTTTAAAGGGTTAGGGTTAGGGTTAGGGTTAGGCAATGGGGGTTCGCAAGATTACCGGTAATCTTACCGATAAGACCCAGGAGCCTCTGAACGTCCAGGACACAAGTATGAGACATCTAAAATTCCGTAATGGCGACCCGATTCGGAATCTGTTGTCCTCATTGATTTCTGAGCTTCCTAGCGGCAACAGCGCCACCATTTGTCTGCCATTGAAATTGCACAAAAAAATTCAAAAAAAAAAAAACTTTTGCCTACGTACTAAGTAGGCCACTGCGAATCTTTTTCCCTCTTGAGAGTTTTGTCTAAAATGTCCAGAAGGGGGCGCAAAGCGAACCCGGAAGTGTTTTGACACTAAGAATGTGTTTTTGGTTGAAATGCTAAACTTAAAATTGAGTACCAGAAGCGAGCCACATATCATCGCGTTCGTCTTATCGATGGCTACGCGTGGACGTGACTAACTTTTATTTCTGACCTTTGTGGGAGGAGCTATCGCACTTTAAAGGCTAACCCTAGGGTTAGGAACCGTGCGACCGTGTGCGGAGAGACACATATCCAAATGTCCGTCTCGACAAGCTATATAACATACTAAAAGATGGGACCGTGTCGACCTTTGTGGGAGGAGCTATCGCACTTTAAAGGCTAACCCTAGGGTTAGGAACCGTGCGACCGTGTGCGGAGAGACACATATCCAAATGTCCGTCTCGACAAGCTATATAACATACTAAAAGATGGGACCGTGTCGACCTTTGTGGGAGGAGCTATCGCACTTTAAAGGCTAACCCTAGGGTTAGGAACCGTGCGACCGTGTGCGGAGAGACACATATCCAAATTTCCGTCTCGACAAGCTATATAACATACTAAAAGATGGGACCGTGTCGACCTTTGTGGGAGGAGCTATCGCACTTTAAAGGGTTAGGGTTAGGGTTAGGGTTAGGCAATGGGGGTTCGCAAGATTACCGGTAATCTTACCGATAAGACCCAGGAGCCTCTGAACGTCCAGGACACAAGTATGAGACATCTAAAATTCCGTAATGGCGACCCGATTCGGAATCTGTTGTCCTCATTGATTTCTGAGCTTCCTAGCGGCAACAGCGCCACCATTTGTCTGCCATTAAAATTGCACAAAAAAATTCAAAAAAAAAAAAACCTTTGCCTACGTACTAAGTAGGCCACTGCGAATCTTTTTCCCTCTTGAGAGTTTTGTCTAAAATGTCCAGAAGGGGGCGCAACAGCGAACCCGGAAGTGTTTTGACACTTGTGTTATTTTCAAGATTTAGGGTTAGGTAATGGGGGTTCTACCGATAAGACTCAGGAGCCTCTGAGAGTCCAAAACACAAGTATGAGACATCAAAAATTCCGTAATGGCGACCCGATTCGGAATCTGTTGTCCTCATTGATTTCTGAGCTTCCTAGCGGCAACAGCGCCACCATTTGTCTGCCATTGAAATTGCACAAAAAAATTCAAAAAAAAAAAAACTTTTGCCTACGTACTAAGTAGGCCACTGCGAATCTTTTTCCCTCTTGAGAGTTTTGTCTAAAATGTCCAGAAGGGGGCGCAAAGCGAACCCGGAAGTGTTTTGACACTAAGAATGTGTTTTTGGTTGAAATGCTAAACTTAAAATTGAGTACCAGAAGCGAGCCACATATCATCGCGTTCGTCTTATCGATGGCTACGCGTGGACGTGACTAACTTTTATTTCTGACCTTTGTGGGAGGAGCTATCGCACTTTAAAGGCTAACCCTAGGGTTAGGAACCGTGCGACCGTGTGCGGAGAGACACATATCCAAATGTCCGTCTCGACAAGCTATATAACATACTAAAAGATGGGACCGTGTCGACCTTTGTGGGAGGAGCTATCGCACTTTAAAGGCTAACCCTAGGGTTAGGAACCGTGCGACCGTGTGCGGAGAGACACATATCCAAATGTCCGTCTCGACAAGCTATATAACATACTAAAAGATGGGACCGTGTCGACCTTTGTGGGAGGAGCTATCGCACTTTAAAGGCTAACCCTAGGGTTAGGAACCGTGCGACCGTGTGCGGAGAGACACATATCCAAATGTCCGTCTCGACAAGCTATATAACATACTAAAAGATGGGACCGTGTCGACCTTTGTGGGAGGAGCTATCGCACTTTAAAGGGTTAGGGTTAGGGTTAGGGTTAGGCAATGGGGGTTCGCAAGATTACCGGTAATCTTACCGATAAGACCCAGGAGCCTCTGAACGTCCAGGACACAAGTATGAGACATCTAAAATTCCGTAATGGCGACCCGATTCGGAATCTGTTGTCCTCATTGATTTCTGAGCTTCCTAGCGGCAACAGCGCCACCATTTGTCTGCCATTAAAATTGCACAAAAAAATTCAAAAAAAAAAAAACCTTTGCCTACGTACTAAGTAGGCCACTGCGAATCTTTTTCCCTCTTGAGAGTTTTGTCTAAAATGTCCAGAAGGGGGCGCAACAGCGAACCCGGAAGTGTTTTGACACTTGTGTTATTTTCAAGATTTAGGGTTAGGTAATGGGGGTTCTACCGATAAGACTCAGGAGCCTCTGAGAGTCCAAAACACAAGTATGAGACATCAAAAATTCCGTAATGGCGACCCGATTCGGAATCTGTTGTCCTCATTGATTTCTGAGCTTCCTAGCGGCAACAGCGCCACCATTTGTCTGCCATTGAAATTGCACAAAAAAATTCAAAAAAAAAAAAACTTTTGCCTACGTACTAAGTAGGCCACTGCGAATCTTTTTCCCTCTTGAGAGTTTTGTCTAAAATGTCCAGAAGGGGGCGCAAAGCGAACCCGGAAGTGTTTTGACACTAAGAATGTGTTTTTGGTTGAAATGCTAAACTTAAAATTGAGTACCAGAAGCGAGCCACATATCATCGCGTTCGTCTTATCGATGGCTACGCGTGGACGTGACTAACTTTTATTTCTGACCTTTGTGGGAGGAGCTATCGCACTTTAAAGGCTAACCCTAGGGTTAGGAACCGTGCGACCGTGTGCGGAGAGACACATATCCAAATGTCCGTCTCGACAAGCTATATAACATACTAAAAGATGGGACCGTGTCGACCTTTGTGGGAGGAGCTATCGCACTTTAAAGGCTAACCCTAGGGTTAGGAACCGTGCGACCGTGTGCGGAGAGACACATATCCAAATGTCCGTCTCGACAAGCTATATAACATACTAAAAGATGGGACCGTGTCGACCTTTGTGGGAGGAGCTATCGCACTTTAAAGGCTAACCCTAGGGTTAGGAACCGTGCGACCGTGTGCGGAGAGACACATATCCAAATGTCCGTCTCGACAAGCTATATAACATACTAAAAGATGGGACCGTGTCGACCTTTGTGGGAGGAGCTATCGCACTTTAAAGGGTTAGGGTTAGGGTTAGGGTTAGGCAATGGGGGTTCGCAAGATTACCGGTAATCTTACCGATAAGACCCAGGAGCCTCTGAACGTCCAGGACACAAGTATGAGACATCTAAAATTCCGTAATGGCGACCCGATTCGGAATCTGTTGTCCTCATTGATTTCTGAGCTTCCTAGCGGCAACAGCGCCACCATTTGTCTGCCATTGAAATTGCACAAAAAAATTCAAAAAAAAAAAAACTTTTGCCTACGTACTAAGTAGGCCACTGCGAATCTTTTTCCCTCTTGAGAGTTTTGTCTAAAATGTCCAGAAGGGGGCGCAAAGCGAACCCGGAAGTGTTTTGACACTAAGAATGTGTTTTTGGTTGAAATGCTAAACTTAAAATTGAGTACCAGAAGCGAGCCACATATCATCGCGTTCGTCTTATCGATGGCTACGCGTGGACGTGACTAACTTTTATTTCTGACCTTTGTGGGAGGAGCTATCGCACTTTAAAGGCTAACCCTAGGGTTAGGAACCGTGCGACCGTGTGCGGAGAGACACATATCCAAATGTCCGTCTCGACAAGCTATATAACATACTAAAAGATGGGACCGTGTCGACCTTTGTGGGAGGAGCTATCGCACTTTAAAGGCTAACCCTAGGGTTAGGAACCGTGCGACCGTGTGCGGAGAGACACATATCCAAATGTCCGTCTCGACAAGCTATATAACATACTAAAAGATGGGACCGTGTCGACCTTTGTGGGAGGAGCTATCGCACTTTAAAGGCTAACCCTAGGGTTAGGAACCGTGCGACCGTGTGCGGAGAGACACATATCCAAATGTCCGTCTCGACAAGCTATATAACATACTAAAAGATGGGACCGTGTCGACCTTTGTGGGAGGAGCTATCGCACTTTAAAGGGTTAGGGTTAGGGTTAGGGTTAGGCAATGGGGGTTCGCAAGATTACCGGTAATCTTACCGATAAGACCCAGGAGCCTCTGAACGTCCAGGACACAAGTATGAGACATCTAAAATTCCGTAATGGCGACCCGATTCGGAATCTGTTGTCCTCATTGATTTCTGAGCTTCCTAGCGGCAACAGCGCCACCATTTGTCTGCCATTAAAATTGCACAAAAAAATTCAAAAAAAAAAAAACCTTTGCCTACGTACTAAGTAGGCCACTGCGAATCTTTTTCCCTCTTGAGAGTTTTGTCTAAAATGTCCAGAAGGGGGCGCAACAGCGAACCCGGAAGTGTTTTGACACTTGTGTTATTTTCAAGATTTAGGGTTAGGTAATGGGGGTTCTACCGATAAGACTCAGGAGCCTCTGAGAGTCCAAAACACAAGTATGAGACATCAAAAATTCCGTAATGGCGACCCGATTCGGAATCTGTTGTCCTCATTGATTTCTGAGCTTCCTAGCGGCAACAGCGCCACCATTTGTCTGCCATTGAAATTGCACAAAAAAATTCAAAAAAAAAAAAACTTTTGCCTACGTACTAAGTAGGCCACTGCGAATCTTTTTCCCTCTTGAGAGTTTTGTCTAAAATGTCCAGAAGGGGGCGCAAAGCGAACCCGGAAGTGTTTTGACACTAAGAATGTGTTTTTGGTTGAAATGCTAAACTTAAAATTGAGTACCAGAAGCGAGCCACATATCATCGCGTTCGTCTTATCGATGGCTACGCGTGGACGTGACTAACTTTTATTTCTGACCTTTGTGGGAGGAGCTATCGCACTTTAAAGGCTAACCCTAGGGTTAGGAACCGTGCGACCGTGTGCGGAGAGACACATATCCAAATGTCCGTCTCGACAAGCTATATAACATACTAAAAGATGGGACCGTGTCGACCTTTGTGGGAGGAGCTATCGCACTTTAAAGGCTAACCCTAGGGTTAGGAACCGTGCGACCGTGTGCGGAGAGACACATATCCAAATGTCCGTCTCGACAAGCTATATAACATACTAAAAGATGGGACCGTGTCGACCTTTGTGGGAGGAGCTATCGCACTTTAAAGGCTAACCCTAGGGTTAGGAACCGTGCGACCGTGTGCGGAGAGACACATATCCAAATGTCCGTCTCGACAAGCTATATAACATACTAAAAGATGGGACCGTGTCGACCTTTGTGGGAGGAGCTATCGCACTTTAAAGGGTTAGGGTTAGGGTTAGGGTTAGGCAATGGGGGTTCGCAAGATTACCGGTAATCTTACCGATAAGACCCAGGAGCCTCTGAACGTCCAGGACACAAGTATGAGACATCTAAAATTCCGTAATGGCGACCCGATTCGGAATCTGTTGTCCTCATTGATTTCTGAGCTTCCTAGCGGCAACAGCGCCACCATTTGTCTGCCATTGAAATTGCACAAAAAAATTCAAAAAAAAAAAAACTTTTGCCTACGTACTAAGTAGGCCACTGCGAATCTTTTTCCCTCTTGAGAGTTTTGTCTAAAATGTCCAGAAGGGGGCGCAAAGCGAACCCGGAAGTGTTTTGACACTAAGAATGTGTTTTTGGTTGAAATGCTAAACTTAAAATTGAGTACCAGAAGCGAGCCACATATCATCGCGTTCGTCTTATCGATGGCTACGCGTGGACGTGACTAACTTTTATTTCTGACCTTTGTGGGAGGAGCTATCGCACTTTAAAGGCTAACCCTAGGGTTAGGAACCGTGCGACCGTGTGCGGAGAGACACATATCCAAATGTCCGTCTCGACAAGCTATATAACATACTAAAAGATGGGACCGTGTCGACCTTTGTGGGAGGAGCTATCGCACTTTAAAGGCTAACCCTAGGGTTAGGAACCGTGCGACCGTGTGCGGAGAGACACATATCCAAATGTCCGTCTCGACAAGCTATATAACATACTAAAAGATGGGACCGTGTCGACCTTTGTGGGAGGGGCTATCGCACTTTAAAGGCTAACCCTAGGGTTAGGAACCGTGCGACCGTGTGCGGAGAGACACATATCCAAATGTCCGTCTCGACAAGCTATATAACATACTAAAGATAGATGGGACCGTGTCGACCTTTGTGGGAGGAGCTATCGCACTTTAAAGGGTTAGGGTTAGGGTTAGGGTTAGGCAATGGGGGTTCGCAAGATTACCGGTAATCTTACCGATAAGACCCAGGAGCCTCTGAACGTCCAGGACACAAGTATGAGACATCTAAAATTCCGTAATGGCGACCCGATTCGGAATCTGTTGTCCTCATTGATTTCTGAGCTTCCTAGCGGCAACAGCGCCACCATTTGTCTGCCATTAAAATTGCACAAAAAAATTCAAAAAAAAAAAAACTTTCCCTCTTGAGAGTTTTGTCTAAAATGTCCAGAAGGGGGCGCAACAGCGAACCCGGAAGTGTTTTGACACTTGTGTTATTTATATAATAATATACTTTAATAATATACTTTAATAATATACTTGAATAATATACTTTAATAATATACTTAATAATATAGTATAATAATATACTTTAATAATATACTTAATAATATACTTAATAATATAGTTTAAAAATATACTTTAATAATATACTTTAATAATATAGTTGAATAATATAGTTGAATAATATAGTTGAATAATATACTTTAATAATATACTTAATAATATACTTAATAATATAGTTTAATAATATACTTTAATAATATACTTTAATAATATACTTAATAATATACTTAATAATATAGTTTAATAATATACTTTAATAATATACTTTAATAATATAGTTGAATAATATAGTTTAATAATATAGTTTAATAATATACTTTAATAATATAGTTTAATAATATAGTTTAATAATATAGTTGAATAATATAGTTTAATAATATACTTTAATAATATACTTTAATAATATAGTTGAATAATATACTTTAATAATATACTTAATAATATACTTAATAATATAGTTTAATAATATACTTTAATAATATACTTAATAATATACTTAATAATATAGTTTAATAATATACTTTAATAATATACTTTAATAATATAGTTGAATAATATAGTTTAATAATATAGTTTAATAATATAGTTTAATAATATAGTTGAATAATATAGTTTAATAATATAGTTGAATAATATAGTTTAATAATATAGTTTAATAATATAGTTTAATAATTTTGTTGAATAATATAGTTTAATAATATAGTTGAATAATATAGTTTAATAATATAGTTTAATAATATACTTTAATAATATACTTTAATAATATAGTTTAATAATATACTTTAATAATATAGTTTAATAATATACTTAATAATATAGTTTAATAATATAGTTTAATAATATAGTTTAATAATATAGTTTAATAATATAGTTTAATAATATACTTTAATAATATAGTTGAATAATATAGTTTAATAATATACTTTAATAATATAGTTTAATAATATAGTTTAATAATATACTTAATAATATAGTTTAATAATATAGTTTAATAATATACTTAATAATATACTTAATAATATAGTTTAATAATATAGTTTAATAATATACTTTAATAATATACTTAATAATATAGTTTAATAATATACTTTAATAATATACTTTAATAATATACTTTAATAATATACTTTAATAATATACTTTAATAATATAGTTTAATAATATAGTTTAATAATATAGTTTAATAATATACTTAATAATATACTTTAATAATATACTTTAATAATATACTTTAAAAATATACTTTAATAATATAGTTTATTAATATACTTTAATAATATAGTTTATTAATATACTTTATTAATATACTTTAATAATATACTTTAATAATATACTTTAATAATATACTTTAATAATATACTTTAATAATATAGTTTAATAATATACTTAATAATATACTTTAATAATATACTTTAATAATATACTTTAAAAATATACTTTAATAATATAGTTTATTAATATACTTTATTAATATACTTTAATAATATAGTTTAATAATATACTTAATAATATACTTTAATAATATACTTTAATAATATACTTAATAATATAGTTTAATAATATACTTTAATAATATACTTTAATAATATACTTAATAATATAGTTTAATAATATAGTTTAATAATATACTTTAATAATATACTTTAATAATATAGTTTAATAATATAGTTTAATAATATACTTTAATAATATACTTTAATAATATACTTTAATAATATACTTTATACTATAGTTTAATAATATAGTTTAATAATATACTTTAATAATATACTTTAATAATATACTTAATAATATAGTTTAATAATATACTTTAATAATATACTTTAATAATATAGTTTAATAATATAGTTTAATAATATAGTTTAATAATATACTTTAATAATATACTTTAATAATATACTTTATACTATAGTTTAATAATATAGTTTAATAATATACTTTAATAATATACTTTAATAATATACTTTATACTATAGTTTAATAATATAGTTTAATAATATACTTTAATAATATACTTTAATAATATACTTAATAATATACTTTAATAATATACTTTAATAATATACTTAATAATATAGTTTAATAATATAGTTTAATAATATACTTTAATAATATACTTTAATAATATAGTTTAATAATATAGTTTAATAATATACTTTAATAATATACTTTAATAATATACTTTAATAATATACTTTATACTATAGTTTAATAATATAGTTTAATAATATACTTTAATAATATACTTTAATAATATACTTAATAATATACTTTAATAATATACTTTAATAATATACTTTAATAATATAGTTGAATAATATACTTTAATAATATACTTTAATAATATACTTAATAATATAGTTTAATAATATAGTTTAATAATATACTTAATAATATACTTAATAATATAGTTTAATAATATAGTTTAATAATATAGTTTAATAATATACTTAATAATATAGTTTAATAATATACTTTAATAATATACTTTAATAATATACTTTAATAATATACTTTAATAATATAGTTTAATAATATAGTTTAATAATATACTTAATAATATACTTTAATAATATACTTTAATAATATACTTTAAAAATATACTTTAATAATATACTTTAATAATATACTTTAAAAATATACTTTAATAATATACTTAATAATATACTTTAATAATATAGTTTAATAATATACTTAATAATATAGTTTAATAATATACTTTAATAATATACTTGAATAATATACTTTAATAATATACTTTAATAATATACTTTAATAATATACTTGAATAATATACTTTAATAATATACTTTAATAATATACTTAATAATATAGTTTAATAATATACTTTAATAATATACTTAATAATATACTTAATAATATAGTTTAAAAATATACTTTAATAATATACTTTAATAATATAGTTGAATAATATAGTTGAATAATATACTTTAATAATATACTTAATAATATACTTAATAATATAGTTTAATAATATACTTTAATAATATACTTTAATAATATACTTTAATAATATACTTTAATAATATACTTAATAATATACTTAATAATATAGTTTAATAATATACTTTAATAATATACTTTAATAATATAGTTGAATAATATAGTTTAATAATATAGTTTAATAATATACTTTAATAATATAGTTTAATAATATAGTTTAATAATATAGTTGAATAATATAGTTTAATAATATACTTTAATAATATACTTTAATAATATACTTTAATAATATAGTTGAATAATATACTTTAATAATATACTTAATAATATACTTAATAATATAGTTTAATAATATACTTTAATAATATACTTTAATAATATACTTAATAATATACTTAATAATATAGTTTAATAATATAGTTTAATAATATACTTTAATAATATAGTTGAATAATATAGTTTAATAATATAGTTTAATAATATACTTTAATAATATAGTTTAATAATATAGTTTAATAATATAGTTGAATAATATAGTTTAATAATATACTTTAATAATATACTTTAATAATATACTTTAATAATATAGTTTAATAATATACTTTAATAATATAGTTTAATAATATACTTAATAATATAGTTTAATAATATAGTTTAATAATATAGTTTAATAATATAGTTTAATAATATACTTTAATAATATACTTTAATAATATACTTTAATAATATAGTTGAATAATATAGTTTAATAATATAGTTTAATAATATACTTTAATAATATAGTTTAATAATATACTTAATAATATAGTTTAATAATATAGTTTAATAATATACTTAATAATATACTTAATAATATAGTTTAATAATATAGTTTAATAATATACTTTAATAATATACTTAATAATATAGTTTAATAATATACTTTAATAATATACTTTAATAATATACTTTAATAATATACTTTAATAATATACTTTAATAATATAGTTTAATAATATACTTTAATAATATACTTAATAATATACTTTAATAATATACTTTAATAATATACTTTAAAAATATACTTTAATAATATAGTTTATTAATATACTTTATTAATATACTTTAATAATATAGTTTAATAATATACTTAATAATATACTTTAATAATATACTTTAATAATATACTTAATAATATACTTTAATAATATACTTTAATAATATACTTAATAATATACTTAATAATATAGTTTAATAATATACTTTAATAATATAGTTTAATAATATAGTTTAATAATATAGTTTAATAATATACTTTAATAATATACTTTAATAATATACTTTAATAATATACTTTATACTATAGTTTAATAATATAGTTTAATAATATAGTTTAATAATATAGTTTAATAATATACTTTAATAATATACTTAATAATATACTTTAATAATATACTTTAATAATATACTTTAATAATATACTTTAATAATATAGTTTAATAATATAGTTTAATAATATAGTTTAATAATATAGTTTAATAATATACTTTAATAATATACTTTAATAATATACTTTAATAATATACTTAATAATATAGTTTAATAATATAGTTTAATAATATAGTTTAATAATATACTTTAATAATATACTTTAATAATATACTTTAATAATATACTTTAATAATATACTTAATAATATAGTTTAATAATATACTTTAATAATATACTTTAATAATATAGTTTAATAATATAGTTTAATAATATAGTTTAATAATATACTTTAATAATATACTTTAATAATATACTTTAATAATATACTTTATACTATAGTTTAATAATATAGTTTAATAATATAGTTTAATAATATAGTTTAATAATATACTTTAATAATATACTTTAATAATATACTTAATAATATACTTTAATAATATACTTTAATAATATACTTTAATAATATAGTTGAATAATATACTTTAATAATATACTTTAATAATATACTTAATAATATAGTTTAATAATATAGTTTAATAATATACTTAATAATATACTTAATAATATAGTTTAATAATATAGTTTAATAATATACTTAATAATATAGTTTAATAATATACTTTAATAATATACTTTAATAATATACTTTAATAATATACTTTAATAATATACTTTAATAATATAGTTTAATAATATACTTAATAATATACTTTAATAATATACTTTAATAATATACTTTAAAAATATACTTTAATAATATACTTTATTAATATACTTTAATAATATAGTTTAATAATATACTTAATAATATACTTTAATAATATAGTTTAATAATATACTTAATAATATAGTTTAATAATATACTTTAATAATATACTTGAATAAAATACTTTAATAATATACTTTAATAATATACTTGAATAATATACTTGAATAATATACTTTAATAATATACTTTAATAATATACTTAATAATATAGTTTAATTATATACTTTAATAATATACTTAATAATATACTTAATAATATAGTTTAAAAATATACTTTAATAATATACTTTAATAAGTATATATTTTTTTTTAAAAGTACTTTGTCCGTGTAGGAGCTAGTTAAAACGCTCAAGATCAAATCTGTTTAATAAGCATAGGCCAGGGGCTAAACCTGTGTGTGGTCCCCTGAGCTTTATTTCGGTCATTGGTGGTTCAGAGCTTAAAGATACAACTGATTATAATTATATATATATATATATATATATATAGAGATATATAATATATAATATATACTTACGGCGTATCGGTGCGTACTTTTTGTAAATCTTTGTTAGGCAGTAGTTAGCGTAGACAGTTTAGGTAGATTGACTTTGTGTACATTTCATTTCATTCATTGGTTAGAGTTAGGTAAGAGTGTTGTGCGATACTTTAGAATAGGGCTAGATAGTTTTGATGGTTTCTTTGAGTTGCCCCATATAGCCTGTCTTTTCGTTTGTATTCCAGTTGTACATCTTTATTGTTTATTATTATGATACCTTATCCTTATAACGTGAATAAATAACAATTATCATGCCAGCCGTGTTGCATCCTCTTCTTATACCCCTAGACCTAAAAAGGGGAATGTAACACCCATGTTTTTTTAAATTTTGGAAAAAAAAGTTAGCCTCGTTTCTCATCATTTTGGACCATGGGCTATAGCCCATATCGTACGGCATACTATAGCGCGCCGTTTTTCATCATTTTTGATGATTTGACAATATTGAAAAAATGAAAAAAACGATGGGTTATATTGAAGCGTGCACCTACACACGCACAGGCGCACATGCGTATGCACACCTGGACCTGTAAATGAACAACACAAAAACTAAGGCACTGGTGTCGGACTTCTGGTTTACCGGAACGGGGTTCAACTCCCTGCAGTGCCCTGCTCAATGTGTTGTATTTACCGGAAAGGATGGGAAACATTAGCAAATTGCGGAGTGTTAGAAAAAAAAGGATGGGTTATTTTTTATAATAAAACCTTTTTTCCGCAATTTCCAATTTCCGCAATTTCCGCAATTTCCAATTTCCGCAATTTCCAATTTCCGCAATTTCCGCAATTGCCAATTTCCGCAATTTCCAAAATTTCCAAAATTTCCGCAATTTCCGCAATTTCCAATTTCCGCAATTTCCAATTTCCGCAATTTCCACAATTGCCAATTTCCGCAATTTCCACAATTTCCGCAATTTCCACAATTTCCAAAATTTCCAATTTCCGCAATTTCCAATTTCCGCAATTTCCGCAATTTCCAATTTCCGCAATTTCCAATTTCCAATTTCCGCAATTTCCAATTTCCGCAATTTCCGCAATTCCCAAAATTTCCACAATTTCCGCAATTTCCGCAATTTCCAATTTCCGCAATTTCCAATTTCCGCAATTTCCGCAATTTCCAATTTCCGCAATTTCCGCAATTGCCAATTTCCGCAATTTCCACAATTTCCAATTTCCGCAATTTCCAATTTCCGCAATTTCCGCAATTTCCAATTTCCGCAATTTCCAATTTCCGCAATTCCCAAAATTTCCACAATTTCCGCAATTTCCGCAATTTCCGCAATTTCCAATTTCCGCAATTTCCGCAATTGCCAATTTCCGCAATTTCCAAAATTTCCACAATTTCCGCAATTTCCGCAATTTCCAATTTCCGCAATTTCCAATTTCCGCAATTTCCACAATTGCCAATTTCCGCAATTTCCACAATTTCCAATTTCCGCAATTTCCGAAATTGCCAATTTCCGCAATTTCCACAATTTCGAATTTCCGCAATTTCCAATTTCCGCAATTTCCGCAATTTCCAATTTCCGCAATTTCCGCAATTCCAAAAATTTCCACAATTTCCGCAATTTCCACAATTTCCAATTTCCGCAATTTCCAATTTCCGCAATTTCCGCAATTTCCAATTTCCGCAATTTCCACAATTTCGAATTTCCGCAATTTCCAATTTCCGCAATTTCCGCAATTGCCAATTTCTGCAATTTCCACAATTTCGAATTTCCGCAATTTCCAATTTCCGCAATTTCCGCAATTGCCAATTTCCGCAATTTCCACAATTTCGAATTTCCGCAATTTCCAATTTCCGCAATTTCCGCAATTTCCAATTTCCGCAATTTCCGCAATTCCCAAAATTTCGAATTTCCGCAATTTCCAATTTCCGCAATTTCCACAATTTCGAATTTCCGCAATTTCCAAATTCCGCAATTTCCGCAATTTCCAATTTCCGCAATTTCCGCAATTCCCAAAATTTCCACAATTTCCGCAATTTCCACAATTTCCAATTTCCGCAATTTCCAATTTCCGCAATTTCCGCAATTTCCAATTTCCGCAATTTCCACAATTTCGAATTTCCGCAATTTCCGCAATTTCGAATTTCCGCAATTTCCAATTTCCGCAATTGCCAATTTCCGCAATTTCCACAATTGCCAATTTCCGCAATTTCCGCAATTTCCAATTTCCGCAATTTCCGCAATTTCCGCAATTTCCAATTTCCGCAATTTCCGCAATTTCCGCAATTCCGAAATTGGCAATTGCGGAAATTGCGGAAATTGGAAATTGTGGAAATTGCGGAAATTGGCAATTGTCGAAATTGCGGAAATTGGAAATTGCGGAAATTGGAAATTGCGGAAATTGCGGAAATTGTGGAAATTTTGGAAATTGCGGAAATTGGAAATTGTGGAAATTGCGGAAATTGGAAATTGCGGAAATTGTGGAAATTACAGAAATTGGAAATTGTGGAAATTGCGGAAATTCGAAATTGTGGAAATTGCGGAAATTGGCAATTGCGGAAATTGCGGAATTTGGAAATTGTGGAAATTGCGGAAATTGGCAATTGTGGAAATTGCGGAAATTGGAAATTGCGGAAATTGGAAATTGCGGAAATTGCGGAAATTGTGGAAATTTTGGAAATTGCGGAAATTGGCAATTGCGGAAATTGCGGAAATTGGAAATTGTGGAAATTGCGGAAATTGGAAATTGAGGAAATTGCGGAAATTGTGGAAATTTTGGAAATTGCGGAAATTGGAAATTGTGGAAATTGCGGAAATTGGAAATTGCGGAAATTGTGGAAATTACAGAAATTGGAAATTGTGGAAATTGCGGAAATTCGAAATTGTGGAAATTGCGGAAATTGGCAATTGCGGAAATTGCGGAAATTGGAAATTATGGAAATTGCGGAAATTGGCAATTGTGGAAATTGCGGAAATTGGAAATTGCGGAAATTGGAAATTGCGGAAATTGCGGAAATTGTGGAAATTTTGGAAATTGCGGAAATTGGCAATTGCGGAAATTGCGGAAATTGGAAATTGTGGAAATTGCGGAAATTGGAAATTGCGGAAATTGTGGAAATTACAGAAATTGGAAATTGTGGAAATTGCGGAAATTGGCAATTGCGGAAATTGTGGAAATTACAGAAATTGGAAATTGTGGAAATTGCGGAAATTGGCAATTGCGGAAATTGCGGAAATTGGCAATTGTGGTAATTGCGGAAATTGGAAATTGCGGAAATTGGAAATTGCGGAAATTGCGGAAATTGCGGAAATTGGAAATTGCGGAAATTGGAAATTGCGGAAATTGGAAATTGCGGAAATTGCGGAAATTGCGGAAATTGTGGAAATTTTGGAAATTGCGGAAATTGGCAATTGCGGAAATTGCGGAAATTGGAAATTGTGGAAATTGCGGAAATTGGAAATTGCGGAAATTGTGGAAATTACAGAAATTGGAAATTGTGGAAATTGCGGAAATTGGCAATTGCGGAAATTGTGGAAATTACAGAAATTGGAAATTGTGGAAATTGCGGAAATTGGCAATTGCGGAAATTGCGGAAATTGGCAATTGTGGTAATTGCGGAAATTGGAAATTGCGGAAATTGGAAATTGCGGAAATTGCGGAAATTGCGGAAATTGGAAATTGCGGAAATTGGAAATTGCGGAAATTGGAAATTGCGGAAATTGCGGAAATTGCGGAAATTGCGGAAATTACGGAAATTGCGGAAATTGCGGAAATTGGAAATTGCGGAAATTGCAGAAATTGGCAATTGCGGAAATTGCGGAAATTGGAAATTGCGGAAATTGCGGAAATTGGAAATTGTGGAAATTGCGGAAATTGGCAATTTTGGAAATTGCGGAAATTGGAAATTGCGGAAATTGGAAATTGCGGAAATTGGAAATTGCGGAAATTGCGGAAATTGGAAATTGTGGAAATTGTGGAAATTGCGGAAATTGCGGAAATTGCGGAAATTGGAAATTGCGGAAATTGCGGAAATTGCGGAAATTGGAAATTGTGGAAATTGCGGAAATTGGCAATTGCGGAAATTACGGAAATTGGAAATTTTGGAAATTGCGGAAATTGGAAATTTCCGCAATTGGAAATTGCGAAAATTGGAAATTGCGGAAATTGGAAATTGCGGAAATTGCGGAAATTGCGGAAATTGGAAATTGTGGAAATTGCGGAAATTGGCAATTGCGGAAATTACGGAAATTGGAAATTTTGGAAATTGCGGAAATTGGAAATTTCCGCAATTGGAAATTGCGAAAATTGGAAATTGCGGAAATTGGAAATTGCGGAAATTGCGGAAATTGTGGAAATTTTGAAATTGCGGAAATTGGAAATTGCGGAAATTGCGGAAATTGTGGAAATTTTGGAAATTGCGGAAATTGGCAATTGCGGAAATTGCGGAAATTGGAAATTGCGGAAATTGGAAATTGCGGAAATTGCGGAAATTTGAAATTGCGGAAATTGGAAATTGTGGAAATTGCGGAAATTGGCAATTGCGGAAATTGCGGAAATTGGAAATTGTGGAAATTGCGGAAATTGGCAATTGTGGAAATTGCGGAAATAATTTGCCTGCAAAATAATTTGCCTGCTAAATAATTTGCCAAAATAATTTGCCAAAAAGTATTTTGTAAAAAGTATTTTGTAAAAAGTATTTTTAAAAGTATTTTGTAAAAAGTATTTTGTAAAAAGTATTTTGTAAAATAATTTGCCTGCAAAATAATTTGCCTGCAAAATATTTTGCCCCCCAAAATAATTTGCCCCCCAAAATAATTTGCCAAAATAATTTGCCAAAATAATTTGCCAAAAAATAATTTGCCAAAAAATAATTTGCCAAAAAATAATTTGCCAAAATAATTTGCCAAAAAGTATTTTGTAAAAAGTATTTTGTAAAAAGTATTTTGTAAAAAGTATTTTGTAAAATAATTTGCCTGCAAAATAATTTGCCTGCAAAATAATTTGCCTGCTAAATAATTTGCCAAAATAATTTGCCAAAAAGTATTTTGTAAAAAGTATTTTGTAAAAAGTATTTTTAAAAGTATTTTGTAAAAAGTATTTTGTAAAATAATTTGCCTGCAAAATAATTTGCCTGCAAAATATTTTGCCCCCCAAAATAATTTGCCCCCCAAAATAATTTGCCAAAATAATTTGCCTGCTAAATAATTTGCCAAAAAATAATTTGCCAAAAAATAATTTGCCAAAATAATTTGCCAAAAAGTATTTTGTAAAAAGTATTTTGTAAAAAGTATTTTGTAAAAAGTATTTTGTAAAAAGTATTTTGTAAAAAGTATTTTGTAAAATAATTTGCCTGCAAAATAATTTGCCTGCAAAATAATTTGCCAAAACCCTAATAATTTGCCTAAAAAAATAATTTGCCTGCAAAATAATTTGCCAAAATAATTTGCCAAAATAATTTGCCAAAAAGTATTTTGCAAAAAGTATTTTGTAAAAAGTATTTTGTAAAAAGTATTTTGTAAAAAGTATTTTGCCTGCAAAATAATTTGCCTGCAAAATAATTTGCCCCCCAAAATAATTTGCCAAAATAATTTGCCAAAAAGTATTTTGCAAAAAGTATTTTGTAAAAAGTATTTTGTAAAAAGTATTTTGTAAAAAGTATTTTGTAAAATAATATGCCTGCAAAATAATTTGCCTGCAAAATAATTTGCCTGCAAAATAATTTGCCTGCAAAATAATTTGCCTGCAAAATAATTTGCCAAGATAATTTGCCTGCAAAATAATTTGCCTGCTAAATAATTTGCCTGCTAAATAATTTGCCAAAAAATAATTTGCCAAAATAATTTGCCAAAAAGTATTTTGTAAAAAGTATTTTGTAAAAAGATTTTGTAAAAAGTATTTTGTAAAAAGTATTTTGTAAAATAATTTGCCTGCAAAATAATTTGCCTGCAAAATAATTTGCCAAAACCCTAATAATTTGCATAAAAAAATAATTTGCCTGCAAAATAATTTGCCTGCAAAATAATTTGCCTCCAAAATAATTTGCCTGCAAAATAATTTGCCTGCAAAATAATTTGCCTGCAAAATAATTTGCCTGCAAAATAATTTGCCTGCAAAATAATTTGCCTGCAAAATAATTTGCCAAAATAATTTGCCAAAAAGTATTTTGTAAAAAGTATTTTGTAAAAAGTATTTTGTAAAAAGTATTTTGTAAAAAGTATTTTGTAAAAAGTATTTTGTAAAAAGTATTTTGTAAAATAATTTGCCTGCAAAATAATTTGCCTGCAAAATAATTTGCCAAAACCCTAATAATTTGCCTAAAAAAATAATTTGCCTGCAAAATAATTTGCCAAAATAATTTGCCAAAATAATTTGCCAAAAAGTATTTTGCAAAAAGTATTTTGTAAAAAGTATTTTGTAAAAAGTATTTTGTAAAAAGTATTTTGCCTGCAAAATAATTTGCCTGCAAAATAATTTGCCCCCCAAAATAATTTGCCAAAATAATTTGCCAAAAAGTATTTTGCAAAAAGTATTTTGTAAAAAGTATTTTGTAAAAAGTATTTTGTAAAAAGTATTTTGTAAAATAATATGCCTGCAAAATAATTTGCCTGCAAAATAATTTGCCTGCAAAATAATTTGCCTGCAAAATAATTTGCCAAGATAATTTGCCTGCAAAATAATTTGCCTGCTAAATAATTTGCCTGCTAAATAATTTGCCAAAAAATAATTTGCCAAAATAATTTGCCAAAAAGTATTTTGTAAAAAGTATTTTGTAAAAAGATTTTGTAAAAAGTATTTTGTAAAAAGTATTTTGTAAAATAATTTGCCTGCAAAATAATTTGCCTGCAAAATAATTTGCCAAAACCCTAATAATTTGCCTAAAAAAATAATTTGCCTGCAAAATAATTTGCCTGCAAAATAATTTGCCTCCAAAATAATTTGCCTGCAAAATAATTTGCCTGCAAAATAATTTGCCTGCAAAATAATTTGCCTGCAAAATAATTTGCCTGCAAAATAATTTGCCTGCAAAATAATTTGCCTGCAAAATAATTTGCCAAAATAATTTGCCAAAACCCTAATAATTTGCCTGCAAAATAATTTGCCTGCAAAATAATTTGCCTGCGAAATAATTTGCCAAAACCCTAATAATTTGCCTAAAAAAATAATTTGCCAAAACCCTATTAATTTGCCTGCAAAATAATTTGCCTGCAAAATAATTTGCCTGCAAAATAATTTGCCTGCAAAATATTTTGCCTGCTAAATAATTTGCCTGCAAAATAATTTGCCTGCAAAATAATTTGCCTGCTAAATAATTTGCCTGCAAAATAATTTGCCAAAACCCTAATAATTTGCCTAAAAAAATAATTTGCCTGCTAAATAATTTGCCAAAAAATAATTTGCCTGCAAAATAATTTGCCTGCAAAATAATTTGCCAAAAAATAATTTGCCAAAATAATTTGCCAAAAAGTATTTTGTAAAAAGTAAAAAATAATTTGCCTGCCAAATAATTTGCCTGCAAAATAATTTGCCAAAATAATTTGCCTGCAAAATAATTTGCCAAGATAATTTGCCTGCAAAATAATTTGCCTGCAAAATAATTTGCCTGCAAAATAATTTGCCTGCAAAATAATTTGCCAAAGCCTGCTAAATAATTTGCCTGCAAAATAATTTGCCAAAATAATTTGCCAAAACCCTAATAATTTGCCTGCAAAATAATTTGCCTGCAAAATAATTTGCCTGCAAAATAATTTGCCAAAATAATTTGCCAAAACCCTAATAATTTGCCTGCAAAATAATTTGCCTGCAAAATAATTTGCCTGCGAAATAATTTGCCAAAACCCTAATAATTTGCCTAAAAAAATAATTTGCCAAAACCCTAATAATTTGCCTGCAAAATAATTTGCCTGCAAAATAATTTGCCTGCAAAATAATTTGCCTGCAAAATATTTTGCCTGCTAAATAATTTGCCTGCAAAATAATTTGCCTGCAAAATAATTTGCCTGCTAAATAATTTGCCTGCAAAATAATTTGCCAAAACCCTAATAATTTGCCTAAAAAAATAATTTGCCTGCTAAATAATTTGCCAAAAAATAATTTGCCTGCAAAATAATTTGCCTGCAAAATAATTTGCCAAAAAATAATTTGCCAAAATAATTTGCCAAAAAGTATTTTGTAAAAAGTATTTTGTAAAAAGTATTTTGTAAAAAGTATTTTGTAAAATAATTTGCCTGCAAAATAATTTGCCTGCAAAATAATTTGCCTGCTAAATAATTTGCCAAAATAATTTGCCAAAAAGTATTTTGTAAAAAGTATTTTTAAAAGTATTTTGTAAAAAGTATTTTGTAAAATAATTTGCCTGCAAAATAATTTGCCTGCAAAATATTTTGCCCCCCAAAATAATTTGCCCCCCAAAATAATTTGCCAAAATAATTTGCCAAAATAATTTGCCTGCTAAATAATTTGCCAAAAAATAATTTGCCAAAAAATAATTTGCCAAAAAGTATTTTGTAAAAAGTATTTTGTAAAAAGTATTTTGTAAAAAGTATTTTGTAAAAAGTATTTTGTAAAAAGTATTTTGTAAAAAGTATTTTGTAAAAAGTATTTTGTAAAAAGTATTTTGTAAAAAGTATTTTGTAAAATAATTTGCCTGCAAAATAATTTGCCTGCAAAATAATTTGCCAAAACCCTAATAATTTGCCTAAAAAAATAATTTGCCTGCAAAATAATTTGCCAAAATAATTTGCCAAAATAATTTGCCAAAAAGTATTTTGCAAAAAGTATTTTGTAAAAAGTATTTTGTAAAAATTATTTTGTAAAAAGTATTTTGCCTGCAAAATAATTTGCCTGCAAAATAATTTGCCCCCCAAAATAATTTGCCAAAATAATTTGCCAAAAAGTATTTTGCAAAAAGTATTTTGTAAAAAGTATTTTGTAAAAAGTATTTTGTAAAAAGTATTTTGTAAAATAATATGCCTGCAAAATAATTTGCCTGCAAAATAATTTGCCTGCAAAATAATTTGCCTGCAAAATAATTTGCCTGCAAAATAATTTGCCTGCAAAATAATTTGCCTGCAAAATAATTTGCCAAGATAATTTGCCTGCAAAATAATTTGCCTGCTAAATAATTTGCCTGCTAAATAATTTGCCAAAAAATAATTTGCCAAAATAATTTGCCAAAAAGTATTTTGTAAAAAGTATTTTGTAAAAAGATTTTGTAAAAAGTATTTTGTAAAATAATTTGCCTGCAAAATAATTTGCCTGCAAAATAATTTGCCAAAACCCTAATAATTTGCCTAAAAAAATAATTTGCCTGCAAAATAATTTGCCTGCAAAATAATTTGCCTCCAAAATAATTTGCCTGCAAAATAATTTGCCTGCAAAATAATTTGCCTGCAAAATAATTTGCCTGCAAAATAATTTGCCAAAACCCTAATAATTTGCCTGCAAAATAATTTGCCTGCAAAATAATTTGCCTGCAAAATAATTTGCCAAAACCCTAATAATTTGCCTAAAAAAATAATTTGCCAAAACCCTAATAATTTGCCTGCAAAATAATTTGCCTGCCAAATAATTTGCCTGCAAAATAATTTGCCTGCAAAATAATTTGCCAAAATAATTTGCCTGCAAAATAATTTGCCAAGATAATTTGCCTGCAAAATAATTTGCCTGCAAAATAATTTGCCTGCAAAATAATTTGCCTGCAAAATAATTTGCCAAAGCCTGCTAAATAATTTGCCTGCAAAATAATTTGCCAAAATAATTTGCCAAAACCCTAATAATTTGCCTGCAAAATAATTTGCCTGCAAAATAATTTGCCTGCAAAATAATTTGCCAAAATAATTTGCCAAAACCCTAATAATTTGCCTGCAAAATAATTTGCCTGCAAAATAATTTGCCTGCAAAATAATTTGCCAAAACCCTAATAATTTGCCTAAAAAAATAATTTGCCAAAACCCTAATAATTTGCCTGCAAAATAATTTGCCTGCAAAATAATTTGCCTGCAAAATAATTTGCCTGCAAAATATTTTGCCTGCAAAATAATTTGCCTGCAAAATAATTTGCCTGCAAAATAATTTGCCTGCTAAATAATTTGCCTGCAAAATAATTTGCCAAAACCCTAATAATTTGCCTAAAAAAATAATTTGCCTGCTAAATAATTTGCCAAAAAATAATTTGCCTGCAAAATAATTTGCCTGCAAAATAATTTGCCAAAAAATAATTTGCCAAAATAATTTGCCAAAAAGTATTTTGTAAAAAGTATTTTGTAAAAAGTATTTTGTAAAAAGTATTTTGTAAAAAGTATTTTGTAAAAAGTATTTTGTAAAATAATTTGCCTGCAAAATAATTTGCCTGCAAAATAATTTGCCTGCTAAATAATTTGCCAAAATAATTTGCCAAAAAGTATTTTGTAAAAAGTATTTTGTAAAAAGTATTTTGTAAAAAGTATTTTGTAAAAAGTATTTTTAAAAGTATTTTGTAAAAAGTATTTTGTAAAATAATTTGCCTGCAAAATAATTTGCCTGCAAAATATTTTGCCCCCCAAAATAATTTGCCCCCCAAAATAATTTGCCAAAATAATTTGCCTGCTAAATAATTTGCCAAAAAATAATTTGCCAAAAAATAATTTGCCAAAATAATTTGCCAAAAAGTATTTTGTAAAAAGTATTTTGTAAAAAGTATTTTGTAAAAAGTATTTTGTAAAATAATTTGCCTGCAAAATAATTTGCCTGCAAAATAATTTGCCAAAACCCTAATAATTTGCCTAAAAAAATAATTTGCCTGCAAAATAATTTGCCAAAATAATTTGCCAAAATAATTTGCCAAAAAGTATTTTGCAAAAAGTATTTTGTAAAAAGTATTTTGTAAAAAGTATTTTGTAAAATAATATGCCTGCAAAATAATTTGCCTGCAAAATAATTTGCCTGCAAAATAATTTGCCTGCAAAATAATTTGCCTGCAAAATAATTTGCCAAGATAATTTGCCTGCAAAATAATTTGCCTGCTAAATAATTTGCCTGCAAAATAATTTGCCAAAGCCTGCTAAATAATTTGCCTGCAAAATAATTTGCCAAAATAATTTGCCAAAACCCTAATAATTTGCCTGCAAAATAATTTGCCTGCTAAATAATTTGCCTGCTAAATAATTTGCCTGCAAAATATTTTGCCTGCAAAATAATTTGCCTGCAAAATAATTTGCCTGCAAAATAATTTGCCAAAACCCTAATAATTTGCCTAAAAAAATAATTTGCCAAAACCCTAATAATATGCCTGCAAAATAATTTGCCTGCTAAATAATTTGCCTGCAAAATAATTTGCCTGCTAAATAATTTGCCTGCAAAATAATTTGCCTGCAAAATATTTTGCCTGCTAAATAATTTGCCTGCAAAATAATTTGCCTGCAAAATAATTTGCCTGCTAAATAATTTGCCTGCAAAATAATTTGCCAAAACCCTAATAATTTGCCTAAAAAAATAATTTGCCTGCTAAATAATTTGCCTGCAAAATAATTTGCCTGCAAAATAATTTGCCAAGATAATTTGCCTGCAAAATAATTTGCCAAAACCCTAATAATATGCCTGCAAAATAATTTGCCTGCTAAATAATTTGCCTGCAAAATAATTTGCCTGCAAAATATTTTGCCTGCTAAATAATTTGCCTGCAAAATAATTTGCCTGCAAAATAATTTGCCTGCTAAATAATTTGCCTGCAAAATAATTTGCCAAAACCCTAATAATTTGCCTAAAAAAATAATTTGCCTGCTAAATAATTTGCCTGCAAAATAATTTGCCTGCAAAATAATTTGCCAAGATAATTTGCCAAGATAATTTGCCTGCAAAATAATTTGCCAAAACCCTAATAATTTGCCTAAAAAAATAATTTGCCTGCAAAATAATTTGCCTGCAAAATAATTTGCCTGCAAAATAATTTGCCTTTAAAACGGCGCGCTATAGTATGCCGTACGATATGGGCTATAGCCCATGGTCCAAAATGATGAGAAACGAGGCTAACTTTTTTTTGCAAAATTTCAAAAAACATGGGCTATAACCCATCGTTTTTGTCATTTCGTCATTTTTTTCAAATCCTCAAAAATGATGAAAAACGGCGCGCTATAGTATGCCGTACGATATGGGCTATAGCCCATGGTCCAAAATGATGAGAAACGAGGCTAACTTTTTTTTTCAAAATTTCTAAAAACATGGGCTATAACCCATCGTTTTTGTCATTTCGTCATTTTTTTCAAATCCTCAAAAATGATGAAAAACGGCGCGCTATAGTATGCCGTACGATATGGGCTTTTATGGCTATTTTATATAGTTTAATAATAATATTAAACATTTAATAATAATATAGCTATTAAACTATATTATTAAACTATATTATTAAACTATATTATTAAACTATATTATTAAACTATATTATTAAACTATATTATTAAAGTATATTATTAAAGTATATTATTAAGTATATTATTAAAGTATATTATTAAACTATATTATTAAACTATATTATTAAACTATAGTATAAAGTATATTATTAAAGTATATTATTAAAGTATATTATTAAACTATATTATTAAACTATATTATTAAACTATATTATTAAAGTATATTATTAAACTATATTATTAAGTATATTATTAAGTATATTATTAAAGTATATTATTAAAGTATATTATTAAGTATATTATTAAAGTATATTATTAAAGTATATTATTAAGTATATTATTAAACTATATTATTAAAGTATATTAATAAAGTATATTAATAAACTATATTATTAAAGTATATTTTTAAAGTATATTATTAAAGTATATTATTAAAGTATATTATTAAGTATATTATTAAACTATATTATTAAAGTATATTATTAAAGTATATTATTAAAGTATATTATTAAAGTATATTATTAAAGTATATTATTAAACTATATTATTAAGTATATTATTAAAGTATATTATTAAAGTATATTATTAAACTATATTATTAAGTATATTATTAAGTATATTATTAAACTATATTATTAAACTATATTATTAAGTATATTATTAAAGTATATTATTAAAGTATATTATTAAAGTATATTATTAAACTATATTATTCAACTATATTATTAAAGTATATTATTAAAGTATATTATTAAAGTATATTATTCAACTATATTATTAAAGTATATTATTAAAGTATATTATTAAAGTATATTATTAAACTATATTATTAAACTATATTATTAAACTATATTATTAAGTATATTATTAAACTATATTATTAAAGTATATTATTAAACTATATTATTAAAGTATATTATTAAAGTATATTATTAAAGTATATTATTAAACTATATTATTAAACTATATTATTAAACTATATTATTAAAGTATATTATTAAACTATATTATTAAACTATATTATTCAACTATATTATTAAAGTATATTATTAAACTATATTATTAAACTATATTATTAAGTATATTATTAAGTATATTATTAAAGTATATTATTAAAGTATATTATTAAACTATATTATTAAGTATATTATTAAGTATATTATTAAAGTATATTATTCAACTATATTATTAAAGTATATTATTAAAGTATATTATTAAAGTATATTATTAAACTATATTATTCAACTATATTATTAAACTATATTATTAAACTTTATTATTAAAGTATATTATTAAACTATATTATTAAACTATATTATTCAACTATATTATTAAAGTATATTATTAAACTATATTATTAAACTATATTATTAAGTATATTATTAAGTATATTATTAAAGTATATTATTAAAGTATATTATTAAACTATATTATTAAGTATATTATTAAGTATATTATTAAAGTATATTATTCAACTATATTATTCAACTATATTATTAAAGTATATTATTAAAGTATATTTTTAAACTATATTATTAAGTATATTATTAAGTATATTATTAAAGTATATTATTAAACTATATTATTAAGTATATTATTAAAGTATATTATTAAAGTATATTATTCAAGTATATTATTAAAGTATATTATTAAAGTATATTATTAAAGTATATTATTAAAGTATATTATTCAAGTATATTATTAAAGTATATTATTAAACTATATTATTAAGTATATTATTAAACTATATTATTAAAGTATATTATTAAGTATATTATTAAAGTATATTATTAAAGTATATTATTAAAGTATATTATTAAACTATATTATTAAACTATATTATTAAACTATATTATTAAACTATATTATTAAAGTATATTATTAAAGTATATTATTAAAGTATATTATTAAAGTATATTATTAAGTATATTATTAAAGTATATTATTAAACTATATTATTAAACTATATTATTAAACTATATTATTAAACTATAGTATAAAGTATATTATTAAAGTATATTATTAAAGTATATTATTAAAGTATATTATTAAACTATATTATTAAACTATATTATTAAACTATATTATTAAAGTATATTATTAAACTATATTATTAAGTATATTATTAAGTATATTATTAAAGTATATTATTAAAGTATATTATTAAGTATATTATTAAAGTATATTATTAAAGTATATTATTAAGTATATTATTAAACTATATTATTAAAGTATATTAATAAAGTATATTAATAAACTATATTATTAAAGTATATTTTTAAAGTATATTATTAAAGTATATTATTAAAGTATATTATTAAGTATATTATTAAAGTATATTATTAAACTATATTATTAAAGTATATTATTAAAGTATATTATTAAAGTATATTATTAAAGTATATTATTAAACTATATTATTAAGTATATTATTAAAGTATATTATTAAACTATATTATTAAACTATATTATTAAGTATATTATTAAGTATATTATTAAACTATATTATTAAACTATATTATTAAGTATATTATTAAACTATATTATTAAAGTATATTATTAAACTATATTATTAAACTATATTATTCAACTATATTATTAAAGTATATTATTAAAGTATATTATTAAAGTATATTATTAAAGTATATTATTAAACTATATTATTAAACTATATTATTAAACTATATTATTAAGTATATTATTAAACTATATTATTAAAGTATATTATTAAACTATATTATTAAAGTATATTATTAAAGTATATTATTAAAGTATATTATTAAACTATATTATTCAACTATATTATTAAACTATATTATTAAACTATATTATTAAAGTATATTATTAAACTATATTATTAAACTATATTATTCAACTATATTATTAAAGTATATTATTAAACTATATTATTAAACTATATTATTAAGTATATTATTAAGTATATTATTAAAGTATATTATTAAAGTATATTATTAAACTATATTATTAAGTATATTATTAAAGTATATTATTCAACTATATTATTAAAGTATATTATTAAAGTATATTATTAAAGTATATTATTAAACTATATTATTCAACTATATTATTAAACTATATTATTAAACTATATTATTAAAGTATATTATTAAACTATATTATTAAACTATATTATTCAACTATATTATTAAAGTATATTATTAAAGTATATTATTAAACTATATTATTAAGTATATTATTAAGTATATTATTAAAGTATATTATTAAAGTATATTATTAAAGTATATTATTAAAGTATATTATTAAACTATATTATTAAGTATATTATTAAGTATATTATTAAAGTATATTATTCAACTATATTATTCAACTATATTATTAAAGTATATTATTAAAGTATATTTTTAAACTATATTATTAAGTATATTATTAAGTATATTATTAAAGTATATTATTAAACTATATTATTAAGTATATTATTAAAGTATATTATTAAAGTATATTATTCAAGTATATTATTAAAGTATATTATTAAAGTATATTATTAAAGTATATTATTCAAGTATATTATTAAAGTATATTATTAAACTATATTATTAAGTATATTATTAAACTATATTATTAAAGTATATTATTAAGTATATTATTAAAGTATATTTTTAAAGTATATTATTAAAGTATATTATTAAAGTATATTTTTAAAGTATATTATTAAAGTATATTATTAAAGTATATTATTAAGTATATTATTAAACTATATTATTAAACTATATTATTAAAGTATATTATTAAAGTATATTATTAAAGTATATTATTAAAGTATATTATTAAACTATATTATTAAGTATATTATTAAACTATATTATTAAACTATATTATTAAACTATATTATTAAGTATATTATTAAGTATATTATTAAACTATATTATTAAACTATATTATTAAGTATATTATTAAAGTATATTATTAAAGTATATTATTCAACTATATTATTAAAGTATATTATTAAAGTATATTATTAAAGTATATTATTAAGTATATTATTAAAGTATATTATTAAAGTATATTATTAAACTATATTATTAAACTATAGTATAAAGTATATTATTAAAGTATATTATTAAAGTATATTATTAAAGTATATTATTAAACTATATTATTAAACTATATTATTAAAGTATATTATTAAAGTATATTATTAAACTATATTATTAAACTATATTATTAAGTATATTATTAAAGTATATTATTAAAGTATATTATTAAGTATATTATTAAAGTATATTATTAAAGTATATTATTAAACTATATTATTAAACTATAGTATAAAGTATATTATTAAAGTATATTATTAAGTATATTATTAAAG